>NW_023643338.1:0-9289 GCF_015228065.2 Penaeus monodon | reverse complement strand
TCATTTTTTAAAAAATTTTTTTTGGCCTTTCCAATTTAAAATTATTAAAAAAAGGGTTTAATTTTTATTGAAAAGGGGTGATATGGACTGAAATTTTTACATGTAATATTCATTACACACAGCGTACATGAGCAGCAGACACAGAGATAGAGGATAGGTATGTAGATAGGAAATATTGATATCTCTGTTACGCAGACGATGAGGAAGGGGGTTTTCCCCAAATGTTTTTTTTTTAATAGGATGGATACAATAGAAAAAAGGGATGCAGAAATGCTTGATTTTATATCTGGCTAAAATGCGTATGGCAGGAAAATTCTGAGAAGAGGTCCTCCGTTTTCGAAACAATTTTTTCGGGAGTTTCTGGTAATTGAAATAATTTGTGGCCGGAGATGCTATGATTCTTTTTTCTTCATAAATATATAAAACAAAAAAAAATAGGCATAGAGTGTATATAATAATACCATTTAATATGAAAAACACACACACAACACACACATACATATATAATATATGTATAAATAAATATATGTAGATATATGAACATGTAAATAATGTATCAAAAAAGAAAAGAAAAGTAAAAAAAGAAAAAAAAAAAAAAAAAAAAAAAAAAAAAAAAAAAAAAAAAATATATATATATAAATTAAAATAAATTTATATATATATATAATATAACACACACAAACACACCACATGGTGTGCGTGTGTGTTGTAATATATAAATTATACAACATTGAAATATGTAAATCTCCCCCCCCCCTCTCTCGCTCTAACAACAAATAATATTCATTTTTTATTTTCTGTAATTTATTAGTGTATATATATTATATTATATATATATATATAAAATAATATATATATATATAAATATATATTGTTTTATGTATGAGTCGGAAATATGTAATATATATATATATATATAAATATAATATATATATATAATTTTAATATAATTCATGTATTTATTTTTTGTATTGTACCGTTTATATATATACATATGTAAATTAATTTTATATATTATGGATGAATGTAAATATTGTTAAAATATATATGTAAATATATACATATACAAAAAACAGCACATATATAATTGTGTGTGTGAGGGTTTTTGTTTTTGTTTTGGTGTGTGTGTGTGTGTGTGGGGGTGTGTTTTTGGGTGTGTGGTACGTGTGATATATTACAAAAAATAGTGATGTATATTATATGTACATATAACTTTTTTTCTGCACTGTTATGATCAGCATATATATATTATATATATATATATATATATATATATATATATATATATATATTAAATATATGTTTATTAATATGCAAAACATATAATATATGTGAGTTATATAATATGATATATGATATGTTGTTGTGTTGGTATGTAAAAAGTGTATGTATACATATGTACATATTTTTATAATATATATTATATATTTTTAAATGAATAAATATAATATTTTAAATTTATATAATGGTGTGTGTGTGTGTGTGTGTGTGTGTGGGGTGTTGGTATATTATGAATATTATTATATATATACCACAACTATCAGTGTTATGTTAGTGTGTATTTGGTTTGTTTGTGTGGGTAGGGAGGTGGGTGTATGCGTGGTATAAATAAATATATAAAAATTATATATATTTCAATAGAAACAAGGGGTTATATATATATATATAATATATATTATTATATATATATAATTATAAACACAACTTATTATTTATATTTTAAAAAATATATAAAATATATATAATATAATAAATAATTATTTTAAAATATATATATAAAAATTTTTACATGTATAATGTATATAATATATATATAATAATATATATATAATATATATATATATATATATATATAGGCGTACCACAACATATATAAATATGCATGTATATTATATAATATTAATAAATATAATATAATATATATTAATATAATATATATAGCAACACACACCGCACAAAAAACAAACGCACACACAGCATGATATATATATAAATATTTATATATTATTATATATAAAATTATATACAATATATTATATATATACAAATATATATAAAAATATAATTTATTATATATAATATTATAATATTATATTATATATATATAAAATTAATATCATGACATGTATACATAAATATAAACCTGTATATTATATTAATATATAATATATATATATATAATATATATATATATATATATATATTTAAAATGTATTAAACTATTTAATATATATGTTTTTTGGTGTCCACATAATGAAAACAAAGCAAAAGGGAAAAAATGGGTAAAAAGAAACAGAAAAAAAGAAGAGACAAAGTGAGGGTTAGAGAGTAAAGAAAAACAAAAATATACAAAATGGATTTCTTCGGATCATTACCCCCCTTCGTGACTTCATATAGTGCATCAAAGTTTCAACCCGTGAGAGTTGCCAAGTGTCGCTGGCACATCGGGAAGTAATTGATAAACCGTATTAAAACAAGTATATATAAAATATAATATATAAAATTTTAATTATATTATAATAATATATCCTTTTTCACAAAAAGTGGTACACACCCATAAACATGAACCCCTAAAACCCATAGTAGTCACAAATGTTATAAACTATTAAATACAATCGTGCTCGCAATTATTTGCGTATACACAGCTGGTTATATGTTTTAATTCTACCTTTTTCTGCTAATATTTACTCTGAATAAAAGTCTACGGAACACACACACCCCACACCCCCAACACACACACCAACAGTATTTATATATAATATATATTTTAATTACAACACAACCACAAATCAATTGTTTTGCCGAAAGTCTAGTTGATTGATTACGTTTTTACCTTTATCTTGAATTATAAACTAAAATAATGTAAGTGTAATAACACTGTCTAAACTTAGTAAAAAATACCCCCCACAGCCCACAAAACCCCAAAATAGACGTATATAAAAATAAAAATAAAAAGTTACATTCAAATAGAGTAAACATATATCACCGTACGTCTTTTTTTATTTTCTAGTATAAGTACCCATATCTATTATCTATTTCTATGTGTGTGCGTAACATGCAAAAGTATGTTACTTATTCTTTTTAATATAAAGGGAAATCGTAAATAAAAAAAAAAAAAAAAAAAAAAAATCGGCACAAGTTTTGCGCGCGCAGCGGGGATATCGCTTTTCCAACTTGTCTGAATGGGGGCCCTATAAATAGAGAAGGGGCCGCCCTTGCAGCACAGGCTCTCTCGTCGCTCATCAATAAGTTGGTGAAATTTTTTAAGGTATACAGATAATACCTTGAGGCTTACTTGTGCGAGGAATAAGAATAATCAAAAACATTTAAGAGATTTAAAGGCCCCAGAGCACAGTGACTTCGCCCCACAGCTAATCCTTTAAGAATTTTCTCTGGGAACATGGCTGATAAAACACCCCTTAATTGGAAGATTCCCTTTCCCCGTGGAGGAAGAGAGGGGTCTCCATTAAAAGTTGGGAACGAACTCATTCTTTGCCAGTCTCTATGGGGAAAAATGTCAGAAAATTTCGTTATTTGTTTCCCAGTGCAAGATTCAAATGAAGATTTAGCCAACTGAAACAGTTTTTCTTCCGAATCGAAAGAAAATTCAAATGGACGCGGACTCGCTTTTCAAGCTAATAAGGCGTGCAGTGGATGGAGAAACTTAGTATCGGGAAAATAGTTTAATGAGAGAAAATCAAAATGCCTGAATCTGCCTACAGTATTTCTTTGGGGAAACATCAAAGGAAACGGCCCCTGAACTACCGAGAAAAGTTCGCAGTACAAATGAAAAGAAGTGGAGTGGAGTTTCTAACAAGGCAGCCTCGTCTAAAAATTTTCTTAAGGGGAACCCTGAAAGGAAGGAGAATCTAAGCTTCATAGAAAAGAGAGCTGGGTCTCAACAGAGGACGTTGGTACAGCAGAAAGGAAAGGGAAGCGCATTATTCCCCGCCATGTCACCAATAACAAAGACTGCAATTGAGGCTCCATCAAAAGGGACCTATGACAGGAACAAAAGAAAACCCGGGCTCTATATGACAATAGGTCAGAAGGTCAGGCAGCAGAGAAAGAGGTAGTGCTATCTGAGGCCGTAATGACCAGTGAAAAATCCGGGTGCTCCAAATAGGGATCTAGAAAATGTCTCGAGTAGGTTATTGTCAAGCAGCTGCGAAACATCCTCTATGACGACTTTGATAAAAGAAAAAAAATTCAGAAGATAAATTCGAAGGGACAGATGTTCAATTTGTTTAAAACAAATTCCCCTTTGACCTAAAGGGGATCGGAAGTAAAACCCTATTTTCCCGTCCCAAAAGTCACTTATTTGGGGAAAAAAGTTCACGAAAATCAAAGCAAACCCAGCCTGATGTTTTGTGGGGGAAGAGACGAAGACTCCATCGAAAAAGTTTTAAATTTTACCGAAGTTTAACAAAACAGATGACTAAACGCATCGCTAACACAAAAAATTAGTCTTTAAGTTAAAGGTAATGAAACTTTAGTAGACATATTAATTTCTTCTTTATCAAAATTTAAAATTTGTACTTTAGCAATTTTCAAAAGATCTAAAAATTTAACAAATTTTTATTGTCATGGGTCAGCTGTTTCAAACGGTGAAGATGGGGTATAGCTAGAGTGCAAGAATAATACAAAAAAAGGGTCAGCAGTGAGGATAAAAAGACCAGATGCACATCCTTCAGCTGCATGTCTCACAACCAACCGGAGTGGGGAGTTTTTGGGAAATTATCAGTCCCAATGTTTTAAAAAAGTAGACAGACTCCCGCTCATATGGCCGTAAAAGGGGCACACACAAGTGCTGAAACTTTATTGCGTGATCTGATTTGAAGCCGACAACGGGATATCAAAATAACACAGTAAAACCCCGGTAAGATTTTTGATGGAATCCTAGACCTACGTAGGATTAAAATCAGCAAGATTGAATCCGAGACTCCAGCATATAACTTTAAAAATAAAGTACTAGAATGTACAAAAGGAAAAAAAAAAAAAAAAACAGTGTGAGTATTTGCTTTTTAAACAGTTCTTTGTTTAAATTGGAGGGGCCCTCTGTTTACGGCCAATTAAAGGAAAGAAGAAAAAAGCAGAAAAGTTGTGGAACTTGGTGCAGATCCGACAGTCATGGGGGAAAACTGGGGAAGGCTGTTGGAGGGGATTTGGAGTTTCTACACCTCGCCTCCGGCCAATGCCCTGAAAATGGAAGGGCTGTTACCTTTTTTGCAAGGTAATCATTTCTGTCACAATTTTCCCAAAACGCAAAAAATGTATAGAAAAAAAGAATTATATGACTAAAGTAAGCTTTTTAAAATTTACAGCTCCCAAAAGTTCAGAAAATAAGAAAAGATAAAAAAACGATGAAACTGGTTTTTTAACATCAGCCGCCTCAAACCCGGGAAGTTAAAAATGAGTTACTTATTTTTTTTCTTTGGAAAAAAAATGTAGCAGTATCTATGTTTTTTTTTGTTTTGTTTTTTTTTTTTTTTAAGACTGTTAAATTTTTTTGTTTAAGTAAATTCCTCATTCTTTAATTCCACAGGACAAAAATCTTTTAATTTTAGGTGCCCACACGACAGTTTTTCGTGGACATGCAACGACAGGCAAGGGGTGCTATGCGTACAAGAGGACAAAAAGCACGGGCTTTGTTCCACTTCAACTTTAGTTTTTTCAAGGGCGATCCGACCGAACCTTTAGAACCGATACGATGCTGCATTATGTCAGATGTATTTGGGAAAATGGGATACGTGGTGAAAACACTCGTACCCACGGTCAGCAAACGAAAAGGGAAACCTGAAAAAATTGGGGTGCTGTGAGCTAACAGAGTCGGATGGTATATTTGTCATTTGGTTATTATAAAGACAGGAAGATTCTTTCGTCCCATATGAAATCGTAGACACGGGCTATATCTTAAAACTCTTCAAAGACAATTGCCCAGTCATAACAAACAAAATCTTTATCTTTAACTTTTACAACCCGAGTGAAGTTATAACGACTCAAGCAGTGAAACTCAAAAGGGGAAACGGTTGAAGATCCCCTCAGCGACATGGTTTTTATATTCCAACAGCATTGGTCTCAAAATGATCCCGAAAGGGAAAGGGAAAAGCCTTAACTGGTGTTTTGTCGCACTTTTGGGAGAGCAGCGGACCAGGAACTTTTATTTTTACAGAGAATTCCTGAAAGAGTACAATGAGAGCTCTCCTAGTTTCTTACCCGAATTGAGGTATTTGGGCCCCCAAGAAATTCTTCTTAACTTGCAAGTTAAAGAGACCTCATGAAGCAAATTTTTTATGATTAACACCCTTATTTAATAGATTTGCAATGGTTGTTAATGAGATATTTAATTTTAAAAATATTTAAAGAAAATTTTTAGACAAAATTGGGCAAATGTAGAAAAGTAAAAACTGATTAATTTCGATAAAAAAACTAGGGAAAAAATTATTTTAGTAAATTTTGTGAATTTTATATTACATCCTTTCCCCTGATTTTCGATATATATATTATTATATATATAATATATATTAGGATATATATGTAATTATGTATATTATATATATATATATATAATTAAAAATATAATATATCAACAGGAAGAATGTAAGATGATTTTTCATAAAACAATTTTTTTATCATATCATGCAAATATTATATTGTAATTAGTCAGCAAAGTATACATTGTAAATTAGTAAAATACATCTATCTTTTTTATTTACCATTTCATACCGGTTTTGATCCTGTTTTAAAAAATTTTTGTAAAAACATTTCAGGGGTGAAAAATTTAATCCAAATTAAAAATATTTAGGTTTAATGTATTTAAGTGATATGGACTTAATTTTACAGTTAAAATTCAAACCCCAAACGACATGAGCAGACAGACACAGAGATAGAGAGATAGGTATGTAGATAGGACATTTGATATTCTTTTTTCGACAGACGATGAGGAAAGGGGGTTGCCAACTCTATTTTTTTTAATAGGTATGGATAAGATATGCTAAAACGGATGCAGAATAGCTTGATTTTTCAAACGGCTAAAGCGTATGGCAGGAAAATTTTGAGAAAAGGCCTCCGTTTTAGTACAATTTTTCGGGGGATTTTTCTGAGTAAATTTAAATAAACTTGTGGCTGAGAGCATTATTTTTATTTTTTTTTCATCAAATATGTAAAAAAACTTAAGGCATAGATTTTATATACATAATACCCTTTTTATATGAAACACACACACCCCACAACACAAACAATAAAATATATATATATATGTATTTAAAAAAAATATTGTAGCATATATGTATAAAATTTTTAAAAAAGTATCAAACAAAAAAAAAAAGAAAGAAAAAAAAAAAAAAAAAAAAAAAAAAAAAAAAAAAAAAAAAAAAAAAAAAAAAAATTTTTAATATTATAAATAATATTATATATATATATATATATATATAAATTTTAAAATTTCACACAATGGTGTGCGGTTTTGTGTGTAATAATATATATACACATTTACATATATGTAATCATCCACCCCCCCCCCCCTCTCTCTCTCTACACACACATAAATTCATTATTTTTGTTTTGTATATTTTTTAGTGTATAATATAAAATAATATATATATTTATATATTAATTATATATATATATATGTATTTAGTAGCTGTCTGGAAATTGTAATATATATGTATATATATAATATATATATATTAATATATTTTATAATATATATATATATCGATGTGTATATTTGTATGTATGTATCTAAGTAATTACATTAACATAATAAATATAATGTTATATATATATATATATAATTTTATATTATAATATATATATATTATATATTTATATTAATTCATGTATTAGTTTTGTATAGTATCAGTTTTAAAAAAAAATATGTATATATTCATATATTATATAGTATGGATGAATGAAATATTTTTATACATAATATATATTTAAAAATAACATATACAAAAACATGACATATTAAATGTGGGTTGTGTGTGTTTGTGTTTTTTGTGTGTGTGTGTGGGTGTGTGTGGGTGTGGGTGTGGGGGGTGTGTGTTGTGTAGTGTGTATAATTTAAAAAATATGTGTGTAATTATATGTACATATAATATATTTTTTTCTGCACTGTATTATATCAGCATATAATATATATTTATATATATATATATATATATATATATAATATATATATATATATATATAACATATAATGTATATTTATATATGCAAATACATATATATATGTGAGTGTATATATATATATATGTATATATGTATATGTGTGTGTGGTGTGTGTGTATGTAAATAAGTGTATGTATACTATATGTACATATATTTATATGTATTTTATTTTTTATATTTAATGAATAAATATATATATATATTATATATATATAATATATAAAATTATATAAAATAAAATATAATTATATATTAATATATATTATATATATATATATATTGTGTGTGTGGTGTGTGTGTGTGGATGTGTGTGTGTGTGTGTATGTATATATTGGTTTATATATATATATATATTTTATATATATATATATATATATATAAACACATACATATCAGTGTGTCTATGTATATGTGTGTATTTGTGTTGTGTTTGTGTGAGGTATGGAGGTGTGCGTGTATGTGTGTGTATAAATAAATATATAAAATTATATATTATTCAATAGAAACTAATGTTTGTATATATATATATATATTATATATATATATATATATATATACACCACACACATGTGTAATTACATAATATACATATATATATTAAATATATATATGTATATATATATATATATATATATATATATAATATATATATATATATATATATAGGCTGTACCACAACCTATACACAATATGCAATATATATATAAAAATATAATATATATATATATAAAATATATATATAATATTATAATATATATATATAAAATATATATATGCATCACCACACACGCACATAAATACACACACACACACATACATGAATATATTATATAAATATATATATATATATATATATTTTATATATATATATATATATATATAATATATCATGTACATGTATACATAAATAAAAACCCTGTATATATATTTTATATATATATATATAATATATATATATATATATATATGTATATATACATCTTTTTACATATATTGTTTGTGTGTGTCCACATAATGAAAACAAAGTCGAAGGTGCAAAATGGGGTAGAAAGAAAACAGAAAAAACAAGAATGAGACAAAAGGAGGGTAGAGAGATAAAGGGGAAAAAAAAAAC
>NW_023643337.1:5000-9289 GCF_015228065.2 Penaeus monodon | reverse complement strand
TTCCATTGGTCTCACTGATTCCTAGTATTTGAATGTTGTATCTATCCATTTCGTTACAGACAGTATGTAATTTACCCATCTCTTTCATTTTCCTTACGTTCCACGTTCCGTTTTTTAAGTGTTTTTTAATTGGACATGTTTTATCTTCTTTATCCTCCAGATACATATTTAACATTGTCACCCTGGTTGCCCACTGAGTAACGCGTCCTTGATAACCCACGCGACGGGCGATGTGGTATGAATTATCATTTCTGTTTTTAATCATTGTGTAGAGGTTTCTCAGGAGAAAATAAAAGTTGAGTGGACTCCCCAGGCTCCTTCTCAATCGCAGTCTCCAACTAACTAGGAGGAACTATCTCTGCCGCTTTAAAACAGTTACATTGAAATACGCCAGACATTTTTATTTGGTGAAACCAGTAATCAGTAGTACCGAAGGTGTTTCACCAGATATCCACTGCCCTGCTGCCGACAGTTTCACCGCAACCCTGGGATAGGGAGCTAATAGGGTGCTATCCTTGTTCAAGGGAACCCCAGGGTGCAGTTTATTGTCTTACCCAGGACAATTATATATATATATATAAATATATATATATGTATATATATATATATATATATATATATACCCCACATATGTGTGGGTGTGTGTGTGTGTTTGTGTGTGTATATATATATATTAAAATATATAATATATATATTATATATATATATATATATAATAGATAGATAGATAGATAGATAGATAGATACACACAGACACACACAAACACACACACACACACACACACACACACACACACACACACACACACACACATATATATATATATATATATATATATATATATATAGATATATATATATACATTCTTCGTTTAACTGTAGGTTCATGTCCATTATCATCATCATTATCATCATTATCATCATTTTTGCAATTATTATCATCATTATTGCAATTTTTATCATCATTATTGCAATTTTTTTTCATTATTATTGCCCAAATTTCTGCAGTTATAAATATTATTTTGAAACTATACTAATAACAACAAAAAATAATAATAGAAATAACAATAATAATAACAATAATAACGATATTATAATAATTATCTATATCATTTTTTTAATTAATTCGTTATTACAGTAATTATTACTGGGTTATAATATTATTTTTGCAATTTTACTACTAGTAAAAATGATAATAATGATAATAATAACAATAATAATATTAATAACGATATTTTAATAAAATAATAATGATAGTGATAATGATAATGATAATAATAATAGTAATAATAAAATAATAATAATAATAATATCGATTATATTAATAAACATCAAATGTTATAAAATTCTCTTTTTTCTCATTTATCCTCATTATTTTCATGATTAATACGATTTTGGGATTATTATCATTATTACCCCAATAATTTCCAAAATCATCAGAGAAATCGAAAAAAAAGTCATTTTCGAATATACTCTTAAAAAGGGTTTTATTTTGCTAGATTTGGCCCCTTTTTCGACTTTTGGGAATTTTTTTCTTTTACCTTTTTTTATTATATATGGAGACAATTCCTGTTATTATCATCATTATTATCATGATTATCATCAATATTATCATTATCATCATTATTGCAATTATTATCATTATTATTGCAATTATTGCAGTTATAATATATAATTTTTCAACTATACTAATAACAACATTAATAATAATATAAATAACAAAAATAATAACAATAATAACGATATTTAATAATTATCTATATCATTATTTTTAAATTTAATATCATTATTACAGTAATTATTACTGTTATAATAATTATTTTTGCAATTATACTACTAGTAAAAATGATAATAATGATAATAATAACAATAATAATATTAATAACGATATTATAGTAATAATAATAATAATAATAATAATAATGATAATAATAATAATAATAATAATAATAATAATAATAATAATAATAATAATAATAATAATAATAATAGTAATAATAATAATAATGATAATATTGATAATATTAATAATCATCAAATGTTATCAAAATTCTCTTTATTCTCACTTTTATCCTCATTATTGTCATGATTAATACGATTTTGGTAATTATTATCATTATTATCCTAATAATTGCAAAAATCATCAGAAAAATCGAAAAAACATCATTTTTGAGTATACTCTCAAAGGCTATATTTCGCTAGATTTTGCCGCTTTTTCGACTTTTGGGAATTATATTCTTTTAACTTTTTTTTATTATATATAGAGACAATTCCTGTTATTATCATCATTATTATCATGATTATCATCAATATTATCATTATCATCATCATTATCAACATTATTGCAATTATTATCATCATTATTGCAATTATTATCATCATTATTGCAATTATTATGATTATTATGCAAATATTGCAGTTATAATATATAATTTTGCAACTATACTAATAACAACAACAAAATAATAGAAATAACAATAATAAGAACAATATTATAATAATTATCTATATCATTATTTGATTAATATCGTTATTACAGTAATATTACTGTTATAATATATTTTTGCAATTATACTACTTGTAAAAATGATAATAATTATAATAATAACAATTATAATATTAATAACGATATTATAATAATAATAATAATAATAATAATAATAATAATAATAATAATGAATAATAAAATAATATAAAAATTTAATAATAATAATAAATAATAAAAATAATAATAATAATAATAATAATAGTAATAATAAATAAATTATGAAAATATTGATAATATTAATAATCATCAAAGTTATCAAAATTCTCATTATTCTCCCTTTTATCCTCATTATTGTCATGATTAATACGATTTGGTAATTATTATCATCATTACCCTAAAAAATTGCCAAAATCATCAGAGAAATCGAAAAACGTCATTTTGGAGTATACTCTCATAAGGCTATATTTCGCTAGATTTGCCGCTCTTTCGACTTTTGGGAATTATTTTCTTTTACCTTTTTTATTATATATGGAGACAAATTCCTTTTATTATCATCTTATTATCATGATTATCATAAATATTATCATTATCATCATCATTATCATCATTATCATCATTATTGCAATTAATATCATCATTATTGCAATTATTATCATCATTATTGCAATTATTATCATCATTATTGCAATTATTATCATTATTATTGCAATTAGTGCAGTTATAATATAAAATTTTTGAACTAAAATAATAACAACAACAATATACAGAAATAACAATAATAATAACAATAATAACGATATTATAATAATTATCTATTTCATTATTTTAATTAATATCGTTTTTCAGAAATTTTATTACTATTATAATAATTTTTTTTTGCAATTTTTACTACTAGTAAAAAATAAAATAATGATAATAATAAAATAATAATATTAATAACGATAATAATAATAATAATAATAATAATAATAATAATAAATAACAATAATAATAATAACAATAATAATAATAATAATAATAATAATAATAATAATAATAATAATAATAATAATAATAATAATAATAATAATAGTTATAACAATAATAATAATGATAATATTGATAATATTAATAATCATCAAATTTTATCAAAATTCTCTTTATTCTCACTTTTATCCTCATTATTGTCATGATTAATACGATTTTGGTAATTATTATCATTCTTACCCTAATAATTGCGAAAATCATCAGAGAAATTGAAAAAAAACGTCATTTTGGAGTATACTCTCAAAAGGCTATATTTCGCTAGATTTTGCCGCTTTTTCGACTTTTGGGAATTATTTTCTTTTACCTTTTTTTTTTATTATATATGGAGACAATTCTGTTATTACTCATTATTATCATGATTATCATCAATATTATCATTATCATCATCATTATCATCATTATTGCAATTATTATCATCATTATTGCAATTATTATCAATTATTGCAATTTATATCATCATTATTGCAATTATTATCTTTATTATTGCAATTATTGCAGTTAAATATATAATTTTGCAACTATACTAATAACAACAACAATAAAAATAAAGTAACAATAATAATAACAATAAACGATATTATAATAATTATCTATATCATTATTTAATTAATTCGTTATTACAGAAATTTATTACTGTTATAATAATTATTTTTCCAATTATACTACTAGAAAAAATGATAATAATGATAATAATAACAATAATAATATTAATAACGATATAATTATAATAATAATAATAATAATGACAATAATAATGATAATAATAATAATAATA
>NW_023643337.1:0-2500 GCF_015228065.2 Penaeus monodon | reverse complement strand
CAATTATTATCATCATTATTGCAATTATTATCATTATTATTGAAATTATTGCAGTTATAATATATAATTTTACAACTATACTAATAACAACAAATATAATAATAGAAATAGCAATAATAATAACAATAATAACGATATTATAATTATTATTTATATCATTATTTTAATTAATATCGTTATTGAAGTAATTATTACTGTTATAATAATTATTTTTGCAATTATACTACTAGTAAAAATGATAATAATGATAATAATAACAATAATAATATTAATAACGATATTATAATAATAATAATAATAATAATAATAATAATAATAATAATAATAATGATAATAATAATAATAATAGTAATAATAATAATAAAAATGAAAATATTTATAATATTAATAATCATCAAATGTTATCAAATTCTCTTTAAAGAGAATTTTGATAACATTTGATGATTATTAATATTATCAATATCATCATTATAATTATTATTATTACTATTATTATTATTATTATTATTATCATTATTATTATCATTATTATTATTATTATTATTATTATTATTATATCGTTATTAATATTATTATTGTATTTTATTATCATTATTATCATTTTTACTAGTAGTATAATTGCAAAAATAATTATTATGACAGTAATAATTACTGTAATAACGATTTTAAATTTAAAATACTTATATAGATATTTATTTTAATATCGTTATTTTTGTTATTATTATTGTTATTTTATTATTATTGTTGTGTATTGTATAGTTGCAAAATTACATTATAACTGCAAAAATTGCAAATAGTGATAATAATTGCAATATATGATAATAATTGCAATAATGATGATAACAATTTGCAAAAATGATGATAATAATTGCAAAATGATGATAATGATGATAAGGATGGAATAATGAAAATATTGATGTAATCAGTTAAAAGAGTAAAAACGGGAAATTTGTCTCCAATATATAAAAAAAAAAGGTAAAAAAAAAAAAATTTCCCAAAAGTCGAAAAAGTGGCAAAATCTAGCAAAAATATACCCTTTTTGAGAGATCCCAAAATAACTTTTTTTCAATTCTCTGATGTTTTTGGGCAATTATTAGGGTAATAATGTTTAATAATTACCAAAATCGTATTAATCATGACAATAATGTGGATAAAAGTGGAAAAAAGAGAATTTTGTTAACATTTGAGATTATTAAATTATCAATATTATCATTATTATTATTATTATTGTTGTTATTTTTTATTATTATTATTATTATTATTATTATTATTATTATTTTTGCTTATTATATTATTATTATTATTATTATTATTATTATATTATTATTATTATTTTATTATTATTATATCGTTATTAAATATTATTATTTTATTATTATCATTATTATCTTTTTTACTAGTAGTATAATTGAAAAAATAAATTATTAAAAACAGTAATAATTACTGTAATAACGATATTAATTAAAAAATAAGATATAGATAATTATTAAGTATCGTTATTATTGTTATTATTATTGTTATTTCTATTATTATTGTTGTTGTTATTTAGTATAGTTACAAAATTATATATTATAACTGCAATAATTGCAAAATAATGATAATAATTGCAATAATGATGAAAATAATTGAAATAATGATGATAAAAATTGCAATAATGATGATAATGATGTTAATGATGATGATAATGATAATATTGATGATAATCATGTAATAATGATGATATAACAGAAATTGTCTCCATATATAATAAAAAAGGTAAAAAAAAATATTCCCAAGTCGAAAAGCGCAAAAATCTAGCGAAATATAGCCTTTTGAGAGTATACTCAAAATTACGTTTTTTTCGATTTTTGATGATTTTGGCAATTTTAAGGTAATAATGAAAAATAATTACCAAAATCGTATTAATCATGACAATAATGAGGATAAAAGTGAGAATAAAGAGAATTTTGATAACATTTTGATGATTATTAATATTATCAATATTATCATTATTATTTTTATTATTACTATTATTATCATTAATATTATTATTAGAATTATTATTATTATATAATTATTATTATTATTATTTTTATTATTATTATTATTATTATTATTATTTATAATATCGTTATTAATATTATTATTGTTATTATTATCATTATTATCATTTTTACTTGTAGTATAATTGCAAAAATAATTATTATAACAGTAATAATTACTGTAATAACGATATTAATTAAAATAATGATATAGATAATTATTAAAAATATCGTTATTTTTGTTTTTATTTTTGTTATTTTTTTATTATTGTTGTTGTTATTTAGTATAGTTGCAAAATTATATTTATAACTGCAATAATTCCCAATAATAATGATAATATTGCAATAATGTGATAATAATTGCAATAAGATGATAATGATGATAATGATGATGATAATGATAATATTGATGATAATCATGATAATAATGATGATAATAACAGGAATTGTCTCCATATATAAATAAAAAAAAGGTAAAA
>NW_023643336.1:0-9290 GCF_015228065.2 Penaeus monodon | reverse complement strand
AACAGGCCTGCTGACCTAGCCATATTTGACCAGCCCATGACTTGACCGGCCCGATAGCACCCGTCTAACCAGAATAGGACGAAAGAGGTGTGTTAGCTGCAGGGCGCAGCATGCAGCATTGCTCAACTCCAGGATTCCTGTTGCTAGTAATACAGGACGCCATGCACGGCAAACACACATGGGAGAGTTCTCCCTGGTCCAAGATGGAATGAAACTAGGGATGGATGCACCATCCCCTCTCATAGGTCTTGGTGCAAAAGGAAGCCATTTTGCCTCATCTCCCACTGGTAACCCCCAGTATGGGTCTGGTCCAGCTTACCATATCACTGGGACTCAAGCCCCCCCACCGTGCCAAGGTGGCTCCGTTAGGGGGGTTGCACCAAAGGGTGGAGATTGCCACACTCTGAAGAGAGGTAATTAAGAAGACATAAAGAAATGTTTGATGCCAAAGTCATAGAGCCATGATGTTTGTGAATCACATTTGTGGATGGACCTGTGTTTGGTGGTGGTGGTGGTGGGGGTGGGTGGTGGTGGTGTGGTGGGAGTGGTGATGGTCACCGCCAGTTGTCCAAGTAAGGAAACGAGATGGCAGTCTATGTTTTTGTAGATCATCGTAATCTGAATGCTAAAATTGTAAGTGATTCTTACCCATACCGAGATTTGATGAAATTCTTTATAACACCTATTTTAGTATTTTATTCGCAAGAGCTGCTTACTGGAGTATAACAGTTTGTTCAGAAAACCGGGGAGAAAACGGCCTTTCAGATGGGTCCACATTATGGCAGTTCAGATCAATGTCATTTGGTTTGAAGACTGCCCCTGCCACCTTCAAAGAATCATCAATATGGTCTTATATCCTGTGCTAGGAAAACATACTCTAGCATATTTAGATGATGTTATATTTTCTTTGAACAACATCATCTAAATGAAACTCTTGCCTTAATGAACAAAGCAGGTCTAAAGCTGAATTTGAATGAATGCAGCTTCACTGTTAAGGATTTTAAGTTCCTGGGTTTCAGAATTTCTGTGAATGGCACATCTTCCCAAACCAGATAAAGTTTGGTCCATAATTAATTTCCCTCCACCACAGACGTAACTGGAGTTACAGATTTTTGGGATGCATTGGCTTCTTTGTTACAGATTCCAAACTTTGCTACTATCGCAGCTCCAGGCCAGCCATTCAAATGGAATGCAGAACAAGATGCAGCTTTTCGTCAGCTTCAACATCTATTAACTATGGCCCAGTATTGCAAAGACCTGATTTTTCGACACCTTTGAACTCCATACAGATGCTTCAAGAGTGGGTATAGGCTCTTGTCTCATATAAATTAACTCTGTGCTGTTACATATAACTGGCATAAGAGGATCAGAAATTCGTTACAGCGTTACTGACATGGAAGCTCTTGCTATAATAGAATCTGTGTATATCTGTATGGTAAATCCTACACCATTATAACTGATCACAGACCATTAACCTATATTTCATCCAAAGGCCCAAGTCTCTACATGTGTCTCGCTGATGGAATACTCTTACCATATTGTTTATGGAAAGATATCTATTCACCACATTCCTGATGTTCTAAGCTGTGATATTGCATCTATTGTCCTTGCCATAGCGGAACCAACTGTTTAAGAAAAGCACAACTTAAAGACCAAGTATGGCACAAGATTATAAATTTCCTGTAAAGCTCTACATTACCACAAAAACGTCTAACAACATTCTTAGATGAATTTGAACTCAAAGATGTTGTGTTATATCATCTAAAGATATGTTCTGACTGGTCATCCCTAAGGCACTACAGAAAAAGCTTAAGAATTGCCCATGCTTCTGCTATAGCAACCATCCTGGTATTTCCGGACGTACCACAAACTAAAAGAACATTATTATTTCAAGAACATGCTTTTAGTTAAAAAGGAATATGTCAATGCCTGTCTTCAATGTAAAAAGCAAAGAGGAACTGTAAACGTCTTAAACGTTAAACTTTCACAAATACCTGTGTGTCACTTCTCCTTTGGACAGAATTAGTGCAGATCTGATGGATCTCCACAGCTCATATCATGGAAAAAATTTACCTTCTGTCCATAATAGAACACATGAGCAGGTATTTGTAAATTATTTCTCTTCCAAATATAAGTGCCCCGACAATAGCTGATGCCTTGTGGAACAATATTACACTCTATGGATTTCCCTAGAATGTTAACTACAGACAGTGGTTCTGAATTCAATAACAAATTATTTCTGAAGTCTGAATACATGCTCAAAAGATGAAATAGCTACCCACTGTGATGATGCTCCTTGTCATGGATGACTATGTACCCCAAGTGCGGTATGCACTTAAACACTGCATTTCACAGATCAATTAATAAAACCCAAATTCTGTTTCCCGATATGGGGCAATTCATACACTTATCCAGTTGGGCTTTCAAACCGTGTTACCACGAATGAAGATGATACAAGTGCCGATCATCTTCTCAGGCTCCTCAAGTAGCATCTGTGACTTCTTGCAAGACACGAGAAATAAATGCTAAAATTACAAAAAAAGTTCGCGAACAGAAAATTAATGTTGGATCTCTTGTATTGCGATGTTCTTATGATCAAGTTCAAGGTGTCAGTCGTGTCTTGAATCCTAGGTGGTGTGCCCATGTAGAATAATTCGGATCACCAGTCTGGTAACTTTCATCATTGTGATGTCTCCACTATTTGCAGAAAGAAATGTTCATGTAACCAATTGAAGTTGTTTTCTTGTGATGCTGAATTTCGTTGTTGCCACAGGATTTTGATTCTCCTGTTCGGTCAGATTCTATTGTTTGGTTTGATTTTCCCGATTGCACCCTGTGATTACTCGGTCTCAAATCAAAAAATAATATACAGATTTCTCCCATATGCCTTACTAATTGTGTTTCTTTCAATTTGCTTAATCGCCTGTTTGTGTGTCCGCAGTGATTGTTTCCATGTCTGTACCCCGTCCCTACCTGGATCCTGGCCAGTGAATATTGTTGTCAAGACGTCCAGCTCAGACGAACTTCGTAAACCCATGAACCTGTGCTGAGGGCTGCCAGAACATCCCAAAGACTGATGGGCCGCCTCCCGTGGATAGGGTTCTCATCGGCGAGGTTTCGCCTGATGAGTTGACGCTGAGGCTTTCCGTCTCATCTGCCGTGGGAGATGGTTGTAGTGAACGCGGGAACGAGCGTAGCGCCGTAACATCAGTTAAAATGCAGTCTAACAATTAACATATGCAAATGAGCTGGCACTGTCCTGGAAGTGGCGGTATTGCCTGCATATATACACCTCTCGTTCTGCCAAGACAAATCAGAGAGGGAGAAAGAGTGGCTAGGCGAACACAGCTACTACTACAGTTTTGCCAGTCCTGTACTGTCCAGCGACAATTATTGTAAGCATATGGTAAAATCACTGAGATATATATTTTCTGATTTGAGATTACAAGTTTTTTTCTGTTCTTGTAAAATACACTACGTACCTTGACTTGATTTCTTTCTTTAATAACCATACAAAATAATTCATTGTACCCTGCTATGAAAAATAAATATCCGGTTGATAATAATTAAGCAAATAATGAATAAGCTAATGACTACGAAAATTAATTCAGTCATTATAATTAAGGACATGAAAGACTATGAGCAATAACGAATCAAGATAACCCTAAAGTACGAAAGTGATAAATGACATGACATAAAATACGTGACTTATAAAAACCTTCACAAAAATCAGAAGATGAGTATCTTACTATAAAGAACTTTTGCCACGTCTGCCACACTACTTCACTTTGTTATACGATATTGATGCATGTCACGAGCCACCATAGAGAATTTAGGGGCAATAGAATGTACAGCATCTTTAAAAGGTATTTGGTCAGGTTATTATTTTCCTTACATTATATAAATGTGGTAATAAATGAGAGAGAGGGGAGGGGAAGAGATAGAGAGATAAACATTCAAAAGCGACGTTAGGATAACAACAATAAAATCTCGTGACGTGAACCTCGGTTAACCTCTGCAAGTTCCAAGTGCCCTGCCCAAACGTGAAAGCCAAAATGATTTTTAAACTGTACTCGCTCATCGTGAGAAACAATTTCGTATTTAAGAAAAAAAAAAACTAATTAAAAAACTTGGTCACACGGAAGCCATAAAGTTTGACAATTTGTTTAGGCAACAGAAAGATCAGAAAGGGACGATTGTTATGCTTTCCTTCCTTTATATACATACATACATATATATATATATATATATATATATATATGTATGTATGTATATAAAGGAAGGAAAGCAATAACAATCGTCCCTTTCTGATCTTTCTGTTGGCCTCAACAAATTGTCAAACTTTATGGCTTCGTGTGACCAAGTTTTCAATTAGTTTTTTTTTTTCTTAAATACGAAATTGTTTCTCACGATGAGCGAGTACAGTTTTAAAAATCATTTTTGGGTTTCACGTTAGGGCAGGGCACTTGGAACTTGCAGAGGTTAACCGAGTTCACGTCACGAGATTTTATTGTTGTTATCCTAACGTCGCTTTGAATGTTTATCTCTCTATCTCTTCCCCTCCCCTCTCTCTCATTTATTACCACATTTATAATAATGTAAGGAAAATAATAACCTGACCAAATACCTTTTAATGATGCTGTACATTCTATTGCCCCTAACTTCTCTATGGTGGCTCGTGACATGCATCAATATCGTATAACAAAGTGAAGTAGTGTGGCAGGCGTGCAAAAGTTCTTTATAGTAAGATACTCATCTTTTGAGTTTGTGAAGGTTTTTATAAGTCACGTATTTATGTCATGTCATTTATCACTTTCGTAACTTTAGGGTTATCTTGATTCGTTATTGCTCATAGTCTTCATGTCCTTAATTATAATGACTGAATTAATATTTCGTAGTCATTAGCTTATTCATTATTTGCTAATTATTATCAACCGGATATTTATTTTTCATAGCAGGGTACAATGAATTATTTTGTATGGTTATTAAAGAAAGAAAATCAAGTCAGGGTACGTTGTGTATTTTACAAGATCAACAACACAAAAACTTGTAATCTCAAACCAGAAAATATATATCACAGCGATTTTCCCATATGCTTACAATAATTGTCGCTGGACAGTACAGGACTGGCAAAACTGTAGTAGTAGCTGTGTTCGCCTAGCCACTCTTTCTCCCTCTCTGATTTGTCTTGGCAGAACGAGAGGTGTATATATGCAGGCAATACCCGCCACTTCCAGGACAGTGCCAGCTCATTTGCATATGTTAATTGTTAGACTGCATTTAACTGATGTTACGGCGCTACGCTCGTTCCCGCGTTCACTACAACCATCTCCCACGGCAGATGAGACGGAAAGCCTCAGCGTCAACTCATCAGGCGAAACCTCGCCCGATGAGAACCCTATCCACGGGAGGCGGCCCATCAGTCTTTGGGATGTTCTGGCAGCCCTCAGCACAGGTTCATGGGTTTACGAAGTTCGTCTGAGGCTGGACGTCTTGACAACAATATTCACTGGCCAGGATCCAGGTAGGGACGGGGATACAGACATGGAAACAATCAACTGCGGACACACAAGCAGGCGATTAAGCAAATTGAAAAGAAACAACAATTAGTAAGGCATATGGGAGAAATCTGTATATTATTTTTGATTTGAGACCGAGTAATCACAGGGTGCAATCGGGAAAAATCAAACCAAACAATAGAATCTGACCGAACAGGAGAATCAAAATCCTGTGGCAACAACGAAATTCAGCATCACAAGAAAACAACTTCAATTGGTTTACATGAACATTTCTTTCTGCAAATAGTGGAGACATCACAATGATGAAAGTTACCAGACTGGTGATCCGAATTATTCTACATGGGCACAACCACCTAGGATTCAAGACACGACTGACACCTTGAACTTGATCATAAGAACATCGCAATACAAGAGATCCAACATTAATTTCTGTTCGCGAACTTTTCTTTTGTAATATTTAGCATTATTTCTCGTGTCTTGCAAGAAGTCACAGATGCTACTTGAGGAGCCTGAGAAGATGATCGGCACTTGTATCATCTTCATTCGTGGTAACACGGTTTGTAAGCCCAACTGGATAAGTGTATGAATGCCCCATATACAGGAACAGAAGTGGTTATTTATTGATCTGTGAAATGCAGTGTTAAGGGCATACCGCACTTGAGGTACATAGTCATCCCATGACAAGGGAGCATCATCACAGTGGGTAGCTATTTCATCTTTTGAGCATGTATTCAGACTTCAGAAAATAATTTGTTATTGAATTCAGAACCACTGTCTGTAGTTAACATTCTAGGAACTCCATAGAGTGTAAAATATTGTTCCACAAAGGCATCAGCTATTGTCGGGGCACTTATATTGGAAGAGAAAATAATTTACAAATACCTGCTCATGTGGTCTATTATGGAGAGAAGGTAATTGTTTCCATGATATGAGCTGTGGAGATCCATCAGATCTGCACTAATTCTGTCCAAAGGAGAAGTGACAACAGGTATTTGTGAAAGTTGAACTTTTAGCTGTACAGTTCCTCTTCTCTTTTTACATTGAAGACAGGCATTGACATATTCCTTTTAACTAAAAGCATGTTCTTGAAATAATAATGTTCTTTAGTTTGTGGTACGTCCGGAAAATACCAGGATGGGTTGCTATAGCAGAAGCATGGGCAATTCTTAAAGCTTTTTCTGTAGTGCCTTAGGTATGACCAGTCAGAACATATCTTTAGATGATATAACACAACATCTTTGAGTTCAAATTCATCTAAGAATGTGTTAGACGTTTTTGTGGTAATGTAGAGCTTTACAGGAAATTTATAATCTTGTGCCATACTTGGTCTTTAAGTTGTGCTTTTCTTAAAACAGTTGGTTCCGCTATGGCAAGGACAATAGATGCAATATCACAGCTTAGAACATCAGGAATGTGGTGAATAGATATCTTTCCATAAACAATATGGTAAGAGTATTCCATCAGCGAGACACATGTAGAGACTTGGTCCTTTGGATGAAAATATAGGTTAATGGTCTGTGATCAGTTATAATGGTGTAGGATTTACCATACAGATATACACAGATTCTATTATAGCAAGAGCTTCCATGTCAGTAACGCTGTAACGAATTTCTGATCCTCTTATGCCAGTTATATGTAACAGCACAGAGTTAATTTATATGAGACAAGAGCCTATACCCACTCTTGAAGCATCTGTATGGAGTTCAAAAGGTGTCGAAAAATCAGGTCTTTGCAATACTGGGGCCATAGTTAATAGATGTTGAAGCTGACGAAAAGCTGCATCTTGTTCTGCATTCCATTTGAATGGCTGGCCTGGAGCTGCGATAGTAGCAAAGTTTGGAATCTGGTAACAAAAGAAGCCAATGCATCCCAAAAATCTGTAAACTCCAGTTACGTCTGTGGGTGGAGGAAGTTAATTAATGGACCAAACTTTATCTGGTTTGGAAGATGTGCCATTCACAGAAATTCTGAAACCCAGGAACTTAAAATCCTTAACAGTGAAGCTGCATTCATTCAAATTCAGCTTTAGACCTGCTTGTTCATTAAGGCAAGAGTTTCATTTAGATGATGTTGTTCAAAGAAAATATAACATCATCTAAATATGCTAGAGTATGTTTTCCTAGCACAGGATATAAGACCATATGATGATTCTTTGAAAGGTGGCAGGGGCAGTCTTCAAACCAAATGACATTGATCTGAACTGCCATAATGTGGACCCATCTGAAAAGGCCGTTTCTCCCGGTTTCTGAACAAACTGTTATACTCCAGTAAGCAGCTCTTGCGAATAAAATACTAAAATAGGTGTATAAAGAATTTCATCAAGTCTCGGTAATGGGTAAGAATCACTTACAATTTTAGCATTCAGATTACGATGATCTACACAAAAAACATAGACTGCCATCTCGTTTCCTTACTTGGACAACTGGCGGTGACCATCACCACTCCCACCACACCACCACCACCACCCACCACCACCACCACCACCAAAACTCAGGTCCATCCACAAATGTGATTCACAAACATCATGGCTCTATGACTTTGGCATCAAACATTTCTTTATGTCTTCTTAATTACCTCTCTTCAGAGTGTGGCAATCTCCACCCTTTGGTGCAACCCCCCTAACGGGAGCCACCTTGGCACGGTGGGGGGGCTTGAGGTCCCAGTGATATGGTAAGCTGGACCAGACCCATACTGGGGGGGTTACCAGTGGGAGATGAGGCAAAAATGGCTTCCTTTTGCACCAAGACCTATGAGAGGGGATGGTGCATCCATCCCTAGTTCATTCCATCTTGGACCAGGGAGAACTCTCCCATGTGTGTTTGCCGTGCATGGCGTCCTGTATACTAGGCAACAGGAATCCTGGAGTTGAGCAATGCTGCATGCTGCGCCCTGCAGCTAACACACCTCTTTCGTCCTCTATTCTGGTTAGACGGGTGGGTTGATCAAGGGCCGGTCAAGTCAATGGGCTGGTCAAATATGGCTAGGGTCAAGCAGGCACTGTTCAGTCAGTAGTGCATAGGTTCTGCGACTGCCATCAGTACTGTAATAGTAGCTGCATATATTTCCTCACTACCGCTGTGGCTGTTGGGAGATTTTGAACCCCAACTATAGCTTCCCCTCATTGGACTCCATGGATGGGGGGTTGGGGTGAGGATGTGATGAATTCTAATTTGCATGATTTCTACAAATTTACAAAGATGTAGCGCTCTCCCTGACGACCTACACAATCCCTGGCCATTTCCTCTGGAACATCACATGTCATTCTAGAACCTTTCCAGTTTCCAACGGGCAAGAATAGGAATTTAATGGCTCCAGGCTCCCAAACCAGGTAAGAAGGAGAAAAGTCCTCCTCAATCCATTAAGAAAATCTTACCGGGTAAATATGAAAGTATTTCATATAGTAAGTACCTAGTAGTGAAGACCATTGAGGGTCTATCTATCATGGATCTTAAAATTTTTGGAACACGTCGGAAAATAGTTGAGGTGTGTCAATGTGATCCTGGCATCACTCCACAGCCTGATAGTTGATGTTTCGTCACAAGACGAGAATGACCATCTGCGTGCGGTTCTCCTCACAGAACACTCAATTAGCGTGAAGGAATTGTCTTTTCCCAAGACCTGATGAGGTATTCTGAGGAGAAACCGTTAGGGGAACTAAAGAATTTAATGTAGTGGCAGTAAAACGTTTTAAGAGAAAGTGATGTCTGGAACAGTCGACACCAGCTCTCCTAACTTTGAATCATTAGTCCTTCCAGAATAGTTAAGTTTGGG
>NW_023643335.1:0-9290 GCF_015228065.2 Penaeus monodon | reverse complement strand
GAGTGAACAGACATCAGGCTTTTAACAAATATTTGCAATAAAACCTGCAGTAGAAAAAGACCACTTGGAGGTAAGTATGAAATAAATTTCTGAAATGCTCTATTGTAAATATCTGGCTAGTGTATTCCAGTGCAACGTGAATAAGACAAAACAAGTGATGTATGAAGTGTGTGAATGTAAAAGAATGACAATGTTTTATACAGTGATGTGAATGATCATTTAGAGAAGAATTTCCAGAAGTGTATGTATGTTATATTTTCATGTGGTGGTATTAAGGGATGCACATGTCCCCTGTGCTTTATAATGCAAGATTAATTGATTTCTTTTAAAGCACTGCCAACAAATGCATCATACTGTACTTTTGAACTGATAAGGTACTATACTGAATGTTGTGAAAATTCTTAGCTATTTGGAGTAATGCTACAAAAAGAATAATGCCTGAATGATCAAGCAATTGAATATTTCATGTTTAATTTTTTCTCCATAATTCCGGAAAAAGTGACATTAGTTATCCAAACCAGATATATTTCTCACCACCTGTTAATAAATTTGAAGAAAGATTTCATGGTGTCATATTTCATTGTTGAATGCTATTAAGTTTTTTGTTTGTTCTTTATTGTTAATTACATCTTAGTGGTAACATTCACCCACAGATTTGTGCTCAATGTAGATTAATCAGTATGTGCCTGACAAAACAAAGGACACTGCCAAGAGATACCCACAAATTGTGTTCTGCATCTCATCTGTGGTTCTTAGAATTCTTGTAGGTTTATACATACCCTCTTTAAAACCGAATAACTGGTTTTCATCTGTTTTGAACCCTTATTTCTGTAAATTATGAGTAGCATTGTTTATTATTGCAGTTAATAGTGATATCTAATATAAATGAATTTTCCTTAGTTGTTAATATTTGATTTTTAGGCTTTATCATAAATTTGATTAGGGTAAAGATGTCATAACATGATTTATTTAAAATTTCATGTGAAATGATTGTGATGATCTGGAGGACACCATGTATTGAAAAAGACCGCACTAAGACATATGTTCGGGATAGCAATAAGGGATGTATTATAGGAAACAAAATTTATATCATAACAAAATTATATCATAACAGTAGATAGTAGAATTCCTGCATTATAATTTTATGTAGTGAAAATTGTTGTATAAACCATCTTATCTGTGATAGAATTCTTTTATGCCACAGTTCCATGTTATCATTATAAGAGTTATTAGCTCTATTGTAAGGGACAACTTGGTGAAGAAGCATTAAGTATGGATTTGTTTATTTTAAATTACAAAGTAAATATAATTTATAATGATTACTTAAACAGCCAATGCATTGTTTATTTAGCTCAATTTTCATTACATTTCACCAAGTATTACTTATTTTGTTAATAAATTTGAACTTTTGTTTCTCATTATTTTGTGCATGGTTTTCATGCAGCTTCACTGAGAATGAACATTTGTAGAGTTTACATTTAGTTTGGAATTTTGTTAGAATATCAGTGAATTTCATTGTTAAAATTGAATTTCTAAGATTGTTAGTCAATACTTGGAAATTATAAATAATTGTATGATGTAAATGGGTAGTAAATACAAGATTAAAAGTGTGTTTATAATTTTAGTTTTATTACCATAACAGTGAACATTTACTCATGTATATGGACATCCTTTCAGAATCTCACACTTCTTCCCTTGATCTAAACACCCTGTTAATCTCTACCTTGGCCCATTTACTCTCCTTTCTCTACCCTCACTCCTCTGCTCCTTTTAGTGCCATACTATCCTGAACTGCTGTATGACTTGAACACATTTAATAATCACGTAACCCCTGCTTTACCTTTTCACTAAATTTTCTATAGTGCTACATGACCTTTGATGTCTAACACATTTATTTAGCTTTGTAACTTTTAACCATTAACCATGTCACTAATATGTATTATTTGCTGTTCACACAGTTAAACTATATTTTGTTTGGAATATTGTGCATAGGTAATTCAAGATTTATAATTGCAATGTATTACATTTCTTTCTTTTTTTACAAAAATATTTGTAGAAATGTATATTAAATAAAAAGGGTCAATGAAATCATAGATCTTTATATTTGATTATTATTATTTAGCAGTAGGGCCACAACAAATCATAACAACATGGCATACCTACATGGTAAGGCCACACTAATATATACACACATTAGATACATAGATCAGTTCATGCATTGCAGATAGGATACACTGAATTCTTCCTTTCCTATATATTTGTGCAGTTAATTATTCCTTATGGTTACATTTCTGCATACAGGTATCTTTGCAGTTTATACTCACAATAAAGTTCATTGTAGAGGAGTATACAAATTTGTACAACATAACCTCAATAGCGCCATAAAGTGTGAAATAATTATTCACATAATTTCTATGTTTGATTAACCATCTCTTATGTATATTCTATAATCTGAGGATAATCCATGCTGTATTATGTCATACACATTTGAATGATAGGTATTATGTAGTCATACCTGATTACTAGACAATTCCAATAATTTATATGCAGTTTATTAAGCTACTTTAGCCATGCATTTTAATTTTGTGCTACTGAAACTCAAATACAATGAGATGTTACTTTACTATCTATATTCATATTCATTTAATTATAAGTATATATACCAGAATGTCAACTTATTTTCAATTTTAAGCTAAGGCTAAATTATGCTTCTATTTTGAATATATACCTGAAAAATCCCAGATTTCAGTTCATAAGGTTTTAAATTAAGTACAACTTAACTATGCAAATGTATATTGATATAGTGCAAAGCCTTTTGGCTATGCATATTGGCATTGTAATAATCTGTGGAAACTCTGCTAGCAAAAAGAACTGGTATGAACAAGGAAGTCAGCCTTTATGCAAAAGATTGACACCAAAAATCAAACAAATATATTACTACAAAAATCAGATTGTGAGTTTGCTACACCCATTATCTTTTTATAGTAATGTTTTGAAGTACAGGAAAGCCTAAAATCAGGTATTTGTGATTTTCTGAGTCTGAGTCCAAATGCTTTTTTTTATTTATTTTATTATTATTATATTTTGTTTTTTTGACTGACAAAAGCCAAATAATTATTACTTTATTCTATATTCATTATGGCACTATTATGAGAAAAGTATAACATTGATTATCATACAATTAGTGACACTCAATAGCAGTTATTGCTTTAACCTTGTGGCACTTCACTAAGTGAAAGAGAGACTAGTTATTCCTAATCTTTCTCTACCATACTTAAAATATCAATATATACACATATATTTCAACATTCACAGGGTAATGTGCTGGGTGACAACTCTATAGGAATAATTTCAGAATTTCATGCATGTGTTGTAAAAGAACACCAACTAACATTACAGGGATGCCAGTATTAAAAAAATAAGCCATTTTTCTAGAAATCCAACACTTAAAGAAGGACTTTAAAAATGCCAAGAAGGTGGGGTCATGTACTGATTGAATAAATATGTTGCTAATACATTTAGTAAAATTATTTGTGCCTATTAAGCTACACAATTCACATTTTCATTCAGAATCTGTTCTCATCTAACTTAAACAGAACAAAATAATAATGGTTCATACCAAGAGAATGAAGTTATTAGCTTATTTTGTCTCCTTTATAACTAATATTACGAAACACAGATATAAGGCCTCAATTGATGGACTTAGTCTTTTGTGAATGTATATAAGACATTTATTGATGAATTTAGAAAGAGAGAAAAGGGAGAAGAAAAAAATAAAAGATAAAGAAAAGGCAGAAAAACAAAAACAATCCCCGTCATGTATATCATAACAAATACCCAATCGTGAGTGCTGGTTAGCATTTGTGTCCCACTCCTCAAATATTTCAACAGGTTCATGCACAAAAACTTGTTTAAAAAAATAATTCTATACTACTTTCAAACTTACAAAAAATGGATTCTACTAAATTTATTTTCGGAAAAATAAATAACCCTGGAATGTAACATTGTCAAATGGTTAATATTATTGCTAGTTATATTCAATATTTGACTTCTAAATTCTATGTATAGCATATCATGCAGATACAGCAATAGTATATGTAATTTGTATATATTTAGTTCTTTTCATCCATCAAAACATGTGGCATATTGGCACAGGTACCTATCTACTTCAGCTTAAAATTCACGCGCTATTTGCAAACTGCCATTCATATGTTAAAGCACAAATACAGCTGCATAACAAAAGTAAGATAATTGTTGAGTAAGTACTTTCATTTGCAAAACAAAAACATGGCTAATGAACAACGTGCACATCACTTGGAATATAATGCTCATGTTAACATTCTTCAGTTTACATACAATCCTGATTTTAACAAGATACTAATGTTAATATGCAATTATCATCTGTGATACAGTCTTGGTATAATATGGATAAGAGTATAAGCAAGCTTATTTTCAGTTAACTAACATTAAACTAACTAGTTATTAAATCTTGCTTGCCAATATCTTTATCTCCAGTTATTTTGAAAACTCTTTCCAGAACATACTTTTTACATGCAAAGTATATATTGCAAGATTCTTGTACCTAATCCATCTGGAATTTAACCATAATAGGCCCGTATCTAAATAAAAAAAAATAAGGCAGTAGGTAATTTGTACATTAGATTGGAAAAATTAAACTCAGGAGCATAAGAGCGGATACAGATGAAAAAAAAAAATAAAATTAAATCAACAAAAAAATACCAAAAAATAAAAAAAAGAATTGCATTTGTTAATGTATTTGCTTCCATTACATTCTAGCTTATCTAAGCACAAAATACAGTGTAAAAAAAAAAATATGAAGGCGAACTCATTGGCAACGGGGACACATGTATTATCCACTGGAATTTAGTTTTGTGAAATTTGTTTACAAAAAGATAGCTCCATTAAGTATCAGATTATACCAAGAAAGAAAGTAAACTGATTTCCCCATTCTTTGTATTTTAGATTTTTTTTTTCTCATAGCTTTAATATCACCACTGTTATTAGCAGTGACTATTATAATGATATGATGTTAAAAATTCTAACATCAATAAGAAAAAACAAAAAACAAAAATTATAAATATCAAGGAAAAATGAGATAGATAGGAATTTACTAATTGGTACTTAGTGACTAAGCTCTTATGGAGCCATGTATGTGTAAACAAAATTAATAAAATAAAACTGCGGAGGGAATAGCACGGCACCAATGGGTTAAATAAAAGCTAATACTTAAGTCAGGGTCTGAAAAGGTAAAATCCCTAGGTTTTATAAAGAAACAATCGAAATGGTGTTACTTTGTTATCTTGCAATTTACTGTAACTGCATAATTGTCAGATAAGGAAAAAAGTTTACAGAATCAATTTTGTAAATATGTAGTAATATGTAAAAGAAGTACATGAAATAATTTTTAGTCTAATTTCTCAATCAGTACAGCAAACTCAGGACAAAATAAAATGAAAACTACCCCTTCCACACATTTTAAAAGCATAACATTATCATGCATGTAATGGAAGATGTTTGTTTTTAAAGCTTAATATCAAAACTATGATAAAAGGATGATTTAACTTTCCATACCTTTCAAATTTTAATAGCATGCTAACAATCTTAATAAAAGTTAACAAGAAAAATACCCATTACCATGCTATACTAGGGACATAATGTTACATTTTAATATTACCAACAAAGCTCATACCCTCTCAAAAACTGAACTTATCTTAATACCCTTGATGAATTTTTTTCTTCAGTAAACTGGCACTTGTTAAAACTATAAATATTTCATATTGCTAAACATGTTTTCTTCATCAGTCAGTTTAGAATCAATAAAAAATATGAAACTGACTGAGCATTAAGACTGATTAATGGAGACTGGTGACGCTCCAGCTTAATGATGAATAAAAAAGGAAACCTACTAGTGTTGTGTTCAGAAAAAATATAATGAAACAGACTATGCTCTTTAGTTAGTAATGATCCTCAAAATATACACAATAATAGTTAAAAACTTTGTGTTCGAGGGCCGAACTTATCACAATTTGTTGAACATTTTAAAAATTTCATGTGGGGAGAGAAATAAAGAGCAACACACCCCACATCTTGGTCAAGCAAACATTCTAGTCCAATACATAAACATTCAAGAAAACAAACCATGGCTTTAACTGTATGTGGTCATCCTGATGTACTAATAATGTGATTTTCATGAATATCAAATATATTTCATATTTCCTTACAGAAAAATGTATGCCTCATACTTTTTCACATGTCCATATTGCACATAACTCTAATCTGTAATATTACTTACAGTAAAATAGCATTTGAGTTAACAACTATTCAACTTTATAATCCATAAACTATACTCCTATGTTAGCAATGCCTCCCAATTTTTTTTTATTTTACTATCTTATTTACTATTTTTGGGGGTGAGTGTGGGGAAATTAACACCATTTCAAGAAGTTTTTCTTTGTTCGCCTGTTTATGAACATGGTATTACAATAAAATAGTCAAAAGCTCAACTCTTTGATCACAGTTCTATCTTCGAAATAATTAAAAGTTACTGGTCTCTTTTGGACGGGATATATAATTTTTTTTTGCCTGGGAAGATGTTATAACCTTCTGCCATTTGATGGAATAAATTGCAATTTTTACTTATGTATGTCAAAATATATACATCTCCTATCTCTTTATATTATCCATATTGGCACTTCCATTTAGTACTTGCCCAGAAAACATTTCAGCTAGAAATGTTTGGTTTGGATCCCTTTAACTCACACACAACACTACAGTCCTTAAACAACATTATGAATTTTCATATGGCTCTGGATTAAGTGACTTTTGATTTGCATTACCATTTACATATACTTGTATAAGCAAATATCACTCTGTTTTCCATTCACTTCCTGAACATACTTCACAGGTAAAATTTCTTGTCCTTTCCTCTCAATTCACTGTCATCAACAGTAAAATACCCCATAGTGAATATATTGACAAAAAGGTCTCTATCAGGCTAAAAAATATGGATTTTTTTCCAAAATAACAAAGCACATTTCTTCGTAACACTCACATTCCATCACAATGCCAACTTGTGTCCTATGGCCCTACATTCTCTCTTGAATTTTCCACCAGCTTGCAAGTACTTTTACATCATGCTGCAGCAAGACTGAGTGTCTACCCCACCTAGACCTCTGCTGGGTCCCACAAAACTTGCGCGGGGTAAGCGAGGGGGAGGGAGGTGGCCTGTGAGGTTACAGTGTCTACTCTGACGGGGAGGCTGTGAATTTGGATTCCTGCCATGTGCCCTGGAATCAAAATTGGTGTGGAGAAGTGAATAAGTACTGGAAGCTGGGGCAAGCGTGTACGAATTTTGGGAAGCTCGTGACATGGCCCGCTGCTTCTCAGGTCTGCTAAAGTGCAGGAGAAAATGATTGACAGTAACAGTGACTTTGGAGGGTTCTTTTTACTCCCCCCTTCTCCACTATGAGTGCCCATCCCACTCCCTTTTTACATTCCACTGCAAAACAGTCCCGTTGTAGCTATGATGTCTGTCTTGAGGTAGAAGAACTCCGTGGTGGTGGAACAGGTGGGGTAGACACCAACTCTTCTACTTTCTCTTTTTCTTGGCTGTTGGTTTCCCTTCTGCTCCATCACTGTGGCTCAGTGAGTGCTGCCACTACTTGATCTTGTCACTAATTCCTTTTCTTTCTTTACAACCATAGCTGCAATGAAAATAACATGCATATTCACTTAATGAAATAGAAATGTTTATATCCCTTATTTAGCTTACAAAGGCGATTGACACTTTCTATATCAAAATTGAAGTTAAATTGATTCTACCCATCTGAATATTCAAAATAAAAATTCTATGTTCATGATTTTATCACAATCAACAGAAAACCTTTGGCTTATATCTACATGAAAAAGACAATCTCAATAAATAATCATAACAGAAACATCAAATATCTTGTGTACGTGAGTTCTTTATGATTAATTTTTCTTACCACGTCTCCCGGAAAGGGGGACTGAAATTAGGATTCACAATCATCAATCCTTAACCCCAACCGAAAAGGAATGGCATGTAATTGTATGCCGTGTCCACTATGAGTTTAATTTATTAACAGGTTTTTAGTGCTTAATATGTGTTAATAATTTCAATAACACTTTAATTATCATAAAGTCTATAATGAAAATAACAGTATTGATATTGAGGCATTAGTGAAAAAATTTTTCCTGCAAACTCAAGGAAGGTAAAAAACAGGTGACATCACAAGGTCTACTAATTGACTCCTTTGTGGCTGAGCACTAGCAATCAATGTGCAGACATTTCACAAACAATACTAAAGTGAACACATTTTCCTGAGGGCCCTTTTGGTTAAATATCACATATTCTACTATCACCCCAATTCAGGCCTTCACTATCATTTAATATTTAGCACATATCACTATTTCAAATCTATGCATTAAATTCCCTAGATACCTACAGAGCTTCAAGTTTTTTAAAACCCCGAAACTGAACATCCCAGACATGTAATCTATTTTCAACAAAAATGCAAACAAACTAAAATCCTAGAACCACTCATACTCACCAGGGGGTGGTAGCACTCGGTTTTCCTCCTCTTCATGAATTGTGCTCTCTTTCCCTGTATCTTTTTTCTCCTTCTCCTTCTTTCCTTCTTCAATTCCTCCTCTTCCTCTTCCACCAAAAGTTCTCCCTAAAAGTGACAAAAGAGTAATAAGCATTTATATCAATAACCCATTACACAAAAACCAAACTGCATCCCATAAACACACAAAAACATGAAAAATTTTTAAAAGTCCTGAATTTCATTACTTTGTAGATTATTGTTTGTTGTTGATGTTATTCGCAGGAATTACAGCTGGGAATGTGGTTAAACTGCTGTGTCTCCACGCTCCCGTACAGCCCGAAGTCCTCCAAGAGCTGGTGAATCCCTCCTGCTGTGGGATAATAATTAATTATGTAATATGTGAAATATAATGTAAACAACTATGCAGAATTTGCATAAGTCAAATAAGGGAAGGAAAACATTTATATATATACATATATATATATCATATATATATATATATATATATATTATATATATATATATGATATATATATATTTATGAATACATACATACATATATTTATGAATATAGTAATAAATATGCATAAACAGAATATAAATATATTAACACAAATATATTATATACATATAATAAATAATACATTACATATTACATATCATCATATATATTCAATATTATACATATATTATAATACA
>NW_023643334.1:0-7500 GCF_015228065.2 Penaeus monodon | reverse complement strand
ATAAATATATATATATATTATATATATATATGCCTATAGACATAAAACTATTTTTACATTATTATGACTAACATATATTCCTATATGCATATGTAGCATATATCATATCTCTCTATTCTTATATATATATATATATATAATCTAATATTATCTAATATAGGTATAGTATACACACACATATATATAGTCACTCCATACACATATAAATCCCAGATCCATCATATATACTTTATCTATATTATATATATATATATATCATATCTATATATATATATATATAATAATCTCATATATATATGTGTAGTTTGTGTGTGTGTGTGTGTGTGTGTTTGTGTTGTGTGTGTTGCGTGTGTTTGTGTGTGTATAAATATATATATGCATATCTACAATAAATATATGTTAATACATGTATATCGTATAATAATATATTCATAATGCATATCCTATATCTATATATATTGTAAATATATAGATAATATTGTATATTATATCTTTTATAGATCAATATATATTCATATATATATATATACCTACTATATATATAGATATTTATTTGTAATATCTAAATATATATATCTATATATATCTATATCTATTATATATATGATACTATATATATACTCTCTATCTCATATCTCTCTATATATGTGTGTGTGTGTGGTGTGTGTGTGGTGTGTGTGTGTGTACATTTGTGTGGTTTCCTTTTGTCGCGGGCATGGCATGTACGTACATGCCATGCCCACGTATGAGTTTACTTGTTTAATTGTTTTTTTGCACCTAGCTGGCTCACAACTTTGTACTAAGCCACCAGTGTTGCCCAGTTACGGTACTCCCTCTTCTCGCACGCTCGTTCCTCCCTTTTCGTTGATTACGAAATATTTCCCGCTATCTTATTTTGCTGTTTACTAATGTTTACAACATGATATTTAATTCTCATAAAAATAACCACATCATGTTCACAGCACGATTAAACAATTCGTTTTTTCCCATCCCAATCCAAGGACAGGTGAAATCATGTAAGGTCACAAGTATATCTAATTGACTCCTTTGTGGCTAAGCACTAGCAGAGCCATCTATGTGCAGAGACTTTCACAAAATTATAAAAAATGAGACCAGTATTTTTTCCATTTTTTATTCCTTTTCCCCGTTCTCTTTGGGATTATTATGTATGTATATATATATATAATATATATTATATATATAGTCTATGTTACTATATATAATATATTATATATAAATATCATCATAAGATGTATCTCTATATATATATATCTTATCATAATATATATATATGTATATGTATATGTACATGTATATATACATGTACCGTAGGCACTCGTGAAATTGATTAAGGCATTCAATCCTAAGACAGATTGTTACCGAGGTATATTTTTTGAAAAGAATGAAAGTTTCGTAAAGATCCAAGTTCTACACTCCTTACCTAGATTCGAGTACTGTCAGGAAGGTTGGTAATTACATCTATATATATATATATATATTAATTATATATTAATATATATATTATATATATTATATATGTATATATATATAATATATATACATATATATCTATCTCTATATATATATATATCTATCTCTATCTCTATATATATAATATATTATATATCTTACACTGAGTCTCTCTCTTAATCTGTATAAAAAAAAAACAATACAAACATATTATATCTAGATGATACTTATATATATACATATATATATATATATATATAATATATCTCTATCATATCTATATACTATCTATATATACTTATATATATAATACAATACGTATAAACGTATACATACATAATATCCCTATACTCTATGTATAATATATTTATATATCTATACAATCCCACACACACACACACCCACCCACACACACACACACACGCACACTACACAAAGACATACACATAAACACACACACACACACACACCACCACGACACACCACACATATGATATATTATATATATATATATATATATATATATATTATATGTATGTATATATATATTGTATATATATAGTATTTACAATATGTGTCTATCTTCTCTCTATATCTCTTCTCTATCTATCTATATCTCTACTATTTATATCTATATATATGGTGTGTGTGTGTGTGTGTGTTGTGTTTGTGTGTCGGTGTTTGTGTTTGTGTGTGTGTACGAACACACATTCACACACATATCACACACCACCACACACACGCACCCCACAAGCAAACACACACCGCACCACACACATATATATATTATATCTCTATCCTTCTCTCTCTTCTATCTGTCTATCTCTCTATCTCTGTGTGTGTGTGTGTGTGTGTGTGTGTGTGTGTGTGTGTGTGTGTGTGTGGCGTGTGTGTGTTCTGTGTGTGTTGTGTGCTCGCGCGTGTATGTGGTGTGTGTGTGTGGTGTGTGTGTGTGTGTGTGCATACACATATATAAACCTTTTACTAATAATGTGTATGTCTGGTGTGTGTGTTTATGTATTTGTTTACGTGTGTGTATGTGTCTGTGTGTGTGTGTGAATATATACATGTATATATATATCTATATATATATATCATCTCTACTCGTATGTGTGTGTGTGTGGTGTGTTTGTGTGTGTGTGTTGTGTGTGTTTGGGGTGTGTGGGTGTGTGTGTGTATGTATCTATGTATCTATATATCTCTAAGATATATCTCTTTATACCCATATTTTGTATATATATACTACACACGCTATATTATATATATATATAATATATCGATATATATATAGATATATATAGATGTCATATATATATATCAATAGCTACACACAACACCCACCACACATATATATATATTATACATATATTCTCACATATATATTATTATATTATATATTATATATATATATCTATATATATTTGTTTGTGTCGTTTTATATATATATATATATATATATATATATATATATATATAAAATAATATAATTATATAATAATATATATATCTCATATGTAATATCTATCTATCTATATCTATTCTAGATATATATATCTTCTATATCATAGATATCGTATCATAGTTGTCTCTATCTTCCTTTAGTTTATATCTATATATCTATATATCTATATAATATCTATCTATATATATATAATATATATATATTATTATTTGTAAGAAGAGAGATAGAGAGACTCATATTATTCTGTATATATACGATAGATATATAGAGATATATATATATATCTATATATCTCTACATATATATGAATTATATATATATCTATTTATATATATATTATATATATATGTATATATATATGTATATATATAATCTGTATGTATATTTATATAACATATGTAGTTATATACATATATGTAGATCTACCCATATATATATATATATATATATATAGATACTATATTATATAGATGTAGATAGATATATATATACATCTATATATATATAATGTAATATATATATCATATATATATATATATCTGGTGTGTGTATGAAATATACATTATTATATATATACATATACATTTAATAAATATACATAATACGATATATATACATACATATAATACGCTATATATACGTATATATATACATATATATACATATATATACATATATATTCGGACTCAAGACGTCATGACGGCAATCGTAGTTCAAGGTTCGAGTCACCGGCCGGCGCGTTGTCCCTTGGCAGAGGAACTTCACCTCGATTGCCTACCTAGCCACTGTGCAGGCAAGCCAGCCTAAGTCAGTGCTGGTCCCAAGCCCGGATAAATAGAGAGAATGATTACCTAAAAAAAAAAAAAAGGGTAACACCGGCCCTCTCCGTGGAAAGTACCACGTACGCACTCCAAGAGTAATCACAACATGAAAAAACTAAGTATTATGCCGTGTGACCACGGCAGGCTCAGACTGAACCTACCGTTACAAAAAAGATTATCCATATATATTAAATATAAAAACATATATATATTACATATATACTAATATATACTATATAGGATAAATCATATACATACTATATAACATATATATATCATATATTATTCTATAATAAAAATAAATATATATACTATATTATATTTTACATACACACACACACACACACACACACACACCACACAAACACACAACACACACACACACACACACATATATATATATATATATATTATATTATATATATATATATATATAAGATATATATATATATAATTATATATATATATGTAGTATTTTATATATAGATATATATATATATTTAATATATAATTATATATATAATATATATATAGATATATATATAATATATATCTCATATATATATAGAGCATACACACACACACATACACACACAACCACACAATATATTTATATTATATATATAGATATATATATATATATATTATTTATATATATATACATATGATATACAAAATATATACACCATATATACATATATATACAGATATTTGTGTATTTTATATATTATATAGTATATATATATATATATATATATATATATATATATATTATATGTATATACATAAATATATTATATATATATATATATATATATATAATATTATATATATAGAATATATATAATTATAATATATATATATCTCATGTGTGTGTGTGTGTGTGTGTGTGTGTGTGTGGGTTTGTGTGTGTCTGTGTGTGTGTGTGTGTGTATTATGTATATATATGTTTTCTATATATGTATATATAATACAATCTATTATATAGTTATATAATATCAATATATATCTATATATAATATATTTCTATATCTATATAATCTCTATATATCATATATGTAGGATAGCTATGTGTGGTGTGTGTGTGTGTGTGTGTGTGTGTATGTGTGTGTGTGTTGTGGTGTGTGTGTGGTGTATGTATATATATCATATATATATATTCGTATATATCTATATATATATATATATATATATCTATATATAAATATAGTATATATTCATATATATATATAGATATATCTATACATATATAATAAATATTCTAAATCATATACCATATATCTCTATCTCTATATTTAGCTATATATTATCTATCTATATATATTATATATATATATATATATATGTGGGTGTGTGTGTGGGTGTGTGTGTGTGGTACATATATTACTGTCGATATAGTTTATATATGTATATATATCTGTCTCTATATCTCTGTCTATCTATATATATCTCTCTTCTCTATATATCATATTATATATATCTCTCTTATGTAAATGTATATATATTTAAATATATGTATATATATCATATATATACACATATAATATACATACAATACAGTGTATACTATATGTTTATATATTTATATCTATACATATATATACTAACAAAAATATATCTATATATAATATATATATATACATATATGTTTATATATTTTATATATATATAAATATATATATATATATATATATATATTATATATATACTATATAGTATATATATATATATTTTATATGCATATATAGAGGTATATACATAGAATCCATACACACCATACACACACCCACACACACACACAAGACACACACACATTAGATATATATATATAGATATTATATATATATATATATAATATATATATTATATATATATAGAGAGATAGTAGAGAGAGAGAGAGGAGAGAGAGAGAGAGGAGAAGGAGAGAGAGAAGAGAGAGAGAGAGAGACCACACACACACAACACACCCCGATCCCAGCACATATATATACAATATATAATATCCATCTAATATACAAAATTACATATATATCATACATATATATATATATATTATAGTATATAATATATATTATATATATATATATATATATATATATCATATATAATATCATAATATTCATATATATACATATATATATATACAAAAACATACAATATATAGAAATATATATCTATTATGCATATATATCCATATATCTAACATGATATATACATATATATACATATTCTACTTATTGTACATAGAATATATATATTTACAATATATATATGTATATTTTATATATATCTATATATATAGATATATATATATTATATATATATATAGTCTACTCTAGATATATATATAATATATCTTTAATATATAAAGACATATATATATCATATATATATATATCATATACATATATATATATACAAAAAAAAATTAAAAATATAAATAAATATATATATATATATATATATATATATATATATATATTTATACACTATTTTACACATATACAATATATAGATATATATATATATATATAATCTATATATATATCTATATCTATACTATATCTGCGTATCTTTACCTATATAAACATATTATACATATATATATATATCTCTTATATATAATATATAATATTAAATAAACAAAACCACCCACACCCCCACACACACACACACCACACACACACACACACCATAATATATATATTTAATAATAATATATTAATATTAATAAAAATTATAGATAATAAAAGATAGATAGATAGATAGATAGATAGATTAAGATAATAGATACACAATAGATACCACATATAATATATACAATATGTACACATAACACACACACAAAAATATATATATTTATATATATATATATATATAATAATTATATAAAAAAAAAAAAACACATGTATATTACATATGTATACATATACACATATAAAAATGACATTTATGAATATTATATAATATTTTAAAAATTATATATAAAATATTATATATAATAGAAAAATAATATAAAAAATCATATTATACATTATACATAATAGTCTACATATATATCAAAATATACTTTAATCATTTATATTAAAATTATAAATTTTATATATAAAATTTTATATCTTATATATCATATATTATATACATTTTTATACATATATAATTTATATATACATATTTTATATACAATATATACATATATATATACATTTATATTCATATTTCATATAGGTATACTTTATATACATATATAATAATTTATATAAAATATGCATATATACATTTGAATACAATATTTTACATATTTTATGAATAAAAAAAAGCTCTCTCGATATGTAGAGTTTTAGAATTTTTGGGATGATCAATACGTTTGTAGAATTTTTTTCGCTCAAGATAAGAGAAAAGGAAAAAATTTTCCCTTTTAAAAAGCTTTCATTAAAAGGGAAAAAAAGGGAAACAAAGTAAAATAAAGATACGAAACTCAAATATAGGGAAATAAAAAATTTTTAAAAAGAAAAAGGGGTTGAAAAAGATTAAGTTAGTAAAACCTTTAAAACCCAAAATCAATTTGGAACGGTCGGTTTTAAGGTCATCACAACAAAACAGTGGATTTCTTCTAAAAAAAATAAAAAAAAATAAAAAAAAATAAAAGAAAAAACTATTTCACTCAGTACCCCCTAACCTTAAATTGGCGAACTTCTTTCAAAAAAACGAGCAGTCATTAAAATAAAAAGAAAAAAAATTTGAAAT
>NW_023643333.1:0-9291 GCF_015228065.2 Penaeus monodon | reverse complement strand
TATAATAAAAAAGGGTTTAAAAAAAAAAAAAAAAGAAAAAAAACCAAAAATCAGAAAAACCCTTTTAAATACGCAAATGTACTTTTTTAATAATGAATATTTATAATAAAAATTGATTATAGAATAAAAAAATACAAAAAAGACTAAATGGAAAATTGGAAAAAGGAATTTATATTTGATACTTGAATTATTACGTTTTATATTATATATTATTATATTATTAGTAATATATAATTAAATATATATTTTTATATTATTTAATATATTTATATATTATATTAATGTAATTATTATATTTTAAGTATTATATTATTAATTATTATATATTATTATATATATATTATAATTATATATTATTATTATTATATATTAGTATTGATGATTATCATTATTATTATTTCTACTGGTAGTATAATTGTAAAAAAATAATTATTAGAACAGTAATAATACAGTAATAACGAGATTAATGAAAATAATGATATAAATAATGATTATAAAACGTTATTATTGTTATTATTATTGTTATTAATATTAGTATTGTAGTGTTATTATATAGATGTAAAAGATCATTCTAACGCAATAATGCAAATAATAATGATAATAATTGCAATAATGATGAGCATAAATTGCAATCATGATGATAAGATGATGTAATGATGATAATGATGATAATGATGATGATATAACGATAATAATGGATGATAATCATGATAATAAATGATGATAATAAACAGGAATTGTGTCCATATATAATAAAAAAAAAGTAAAGAAAAAAAATCCCAAAAGTCCCCGAAAAAGCGGCAAAATCTAGCGAAATATAGCCTTTGAGAGTAGACTCCAAATGACGTTTTTTCCATTCATTGATGATTCTGGCAATATTAGGGTAATAATGATAATATTACCAGAATCTATTAATCATGACAATAATGATGATAAAAGTGAGAATAAAGAGAATTTGGATAACTGTGATTGATTATTAATATTATTACTATTAGCATTATTATATCATTAATTATCATGATGATGATGATTATTTATGATTATTTATTATTATTATTATTATTATATTATTATTATTATTATGATACTTAATATTAGTATTATTGCCAAAAAATATATTATAACTGTAATAATAACAATAATAATAATAATAAGGTATAATATAATATACTAATTGTTATAAATTGTTATTAATATTATTATTGTTATTATTATCATATTATTATTTCGACTGGTAGTATAATTGTAAAAACATAATTATTATAACAGTAAAATTACAGTAATAAACGATATTAATTGAAATAATGATTATAAATAATGATTATAAAACGTTATTATTGTTAGTATATTGTTTAGTTACTATATTATTGTAGTTGGTTTAGTATAGAGTAAAATTTATCTATTATAATCTGCAATAATTGCAAATAATAATGATAATAATTGCCAATAATGATGATAATAATGCAATAATGATTGATACTGATGAGATAAATGATGAGTAATGATAGATAATATGAGATAACGATAATAAGGATGATAATCATGATAATAATGATGATAATAACAGAATAGTTGTCAATATATATAAAAAAAAAGGTGAAAAGGAAAAAAAAAATCCCAAAAGTCGAAAAAGCGGCAATAATCTAGCGAAATATAGCCTTGAGAGTAGACTCCCAAACTGACGTTTTTTCATCATTGATGATTTTGGCAATGATAGGGTAACCATGATAATAATTACCCAGAATTCTATTAATCATGGACAATAATGATGATAAAAGTGAGAATAAAGAGAATTTGGATAACCATTGATGATTATAATATTAATACTTTATCATTATTATTATCATTATTATCATTATTATTTATTATTTATGAGTATTTATATATTATTTTATATTATATTAATTATATTATATTACTTTAATTATTAGTATTATTGCCAAAAAAATATATTAAAACTGTAATAATAACAATATAATAATTAATAAGTATATAATTATATAATACTAATTGTTATAAATATTGTTAGTAATGATATTATTGTTATTATATCATTATTATTAATTTCTACTAGGTAGTATAATGGTAAAATAATAATTATTAAACAGTACTAATTACAGTAATAACGATATAATTGAAAAATGATCATTAAATAATGATTATAAAACGTTATTTGTTATTATTATTGTATGTATATTAATATTGTAGTTGTTATTAGTATAGAGTAAAATTATCTATATAACTGCCAAAATAATTGCAATAATTAATGATATATAATTGCAATAATGATGATACTAATTGCAATAATGATGATATGATGATGATAATAATGATAATGATGATGATGATGTGATAACAGAGAATAATGATGTAATCATGATAATAATGATGATAATAACAGGAATTGTGTCAATCTATAATAAAAAAAAGGTAAAAGAAAAAAAAATCCCAAAAAAGTCGAAAAAAAAAACGCGGCAAAATCTGCGAAAATATAGCATTGGAGAGTAGACTCTAAAAAATGACGTTTTTCCATCATTGATGATTCTGGCATTATTAGGGTAATAATGATAATAATACCAGAATTCTATTAAATCATGACAATAATGATGATCAAAGTGAGAATAAAGAGAATTGGATAAACAGTTGATGACTTATTAATATTAGTACTATATCAATTATTATATCATTATCATCATTATCTTATTATTTTATTTAGTATTATTATTATATTGATTATATTATTATTATTATTATGATGATTATTATTACTTTAATTATTTAGTATTATTGCCAAAAAAAATATATTATAACTGTAATAATAACAATATAATAATAATAAGTACATATAATAATACGAATTGTTATAAATATTGTTATTAATATATATGGTTATTATTATCATTATTATTACTTCTACTGGTAGATAATTGTAAAAATAATTAAATTATAACAGTAATAATTCCAGTAATAACGATATTAATTGAAATAATGCATAGAAAGAATGATTATAAAACGTATATTGTTATTATTCTTGTATTACTATTATTATTGTAGTTGTTATTAGTAAGATGTCAAAATTATCTATATAACGCAATAAATTGCAATAATAATGATAAATAATTGCAATAATGATAGAAATAATGGCAATAATGATGATAATGTGATGATTAATGTGAGAATGATGATAATGATGAGTGATAACGCATAATAATGATGATAATCATGATAATAATGATGATAATAACAGGAATTGTGTCCCATATATAATAAAAAAAAAAGGTAAAAGAAAAAAAATCCCAAAGTCGAAAAAAGCGGCAAAATCTAGCGAAATATAGCCTTTTGAGAGTAGACTCCAAAATGACGTTTTTTCCATTCATTTGATGATTTCTGGCAATTATTAGGGTATATACATGATAATAATTACCAGATTCTATTAAACATGACAATAATGATGATAAAAAGTGAGAATATAGACAACTTGGATAACATTTGATGATATTAATATTATTATTATTATTATTATTATTATCCTTATATCATTATTATTATTAGTATTATTATTATTATTATTATTATTATTATTATTATTTATTATATTATTATTATACTTAATTTATAGTATTATTGCCAAAAAAGATATTATAACTGTAATAATAACAAATAATAATAATAATAAGTATAATTATAAATAATACTAATTGTTATCATATGTTTGATTAAATTTATATTGTTATTATTATCATTATTAATATTCTACTGGTAGTATAATTGTAAAAATAAGTATTATACAGTTAATAATTACAGTACATAAACGGATATTCAATTGAAATAATGATATAAAAAAGATTATAAAAACGTCTATTATTGTTATATTATGTTATTACTATTATTATTGTAGTTGTTCTTAGTATAGATGTTAAATTATCTATTATAAAACTGCAATATGCAATAATAATGATAATAATGCAATAATGATGATTAATAATTCGCAATAATGATGATAATGTGATGATAATGATGTAATGATGTAATGATGATGATAAACGATAATAAATGATGATAATCCCTGATAATAATGATGATAATAAAACAGGAATTGTCGTCCATATATAATAAAAAAAAAACGGTTAAAAAGAAAAACAATCCAAAAGTCGAAAAAGCGGCAAAAAATCTAGCGAAATATAGCCTTTGAGAGTAGACTCCCAAAATGACGTTGTTCATTCATATGATGATTCTGGACAATTATTAGGGTAATTGATATAATTACCAGAATTCTATTAATGATGACAATAATGATGATAAAAGTTGAGAATAAAGAGGAATTTGATAACATTTGATGATATTAATATTAATGACTATTATCATTATTATTATCATTATTATTATTATTATTATTATATTATTAATTATTATTATGATTATATTATTATCTTATTTATTAGTATGATTATTATTATTACTTTAATTATTAGTATTATTGCCCAAAAAACTAATTATAACTTGTAATAATAACAATAATAATAAATATAATAAGTATAATTATAATAATACTACTTGTTTAATATTGTATTAATATTATTATTGTTATTATTATCATTATTATTATTCTTACTGGTAAGTATAATGGTATAAAATAATTATTATAACAGTAATAATTACAGTAATAACGATATTAATTGCAATAATGATATAAAAAGATTATAAAACGTTATATGTTATTATATGTTTATTACTATTATTATTGTAGTTGTTATTAGTATAGATGTAAAATTATCTATTATAACTGCAATAATTGCAATAATAATGAAATAATTGCAATAATGCTGATAATAATTGCAATAATGATGATAATGATGATGATAATGATGATATGATGATAATGATGATGAAACGATTAATCAGATGATAATCATGATAATAATTGATGATAATAACAGGAAAGGAATTGGGTCCATATTATAATAAAAAAAGGTAAAAGAAAAAAATCCCAAAAAGTACGAAAAAGCGGCAAAATCTAGCGAAATATAGCCTTTGAGAGTAGACTCCAAAATGACGTTTTTTCCATTCATTGATGATTCTGGCAATTATTAGGGTACTAATGATAATAATTACCAGATTCTATTAATCATGACAAATAATGATGATAAAAGTGAGAAAAAAAGAGAATTTGGATAAAATTTGATGATTATTAAATTATTACTATTATCATTATTATTATCATTATATCATTATTATTATTATTATTATATTATTATTATTATTATTATTATTATTATTATTATATTATTATTATCATTATTACTTTAATTATTTGTATTATGCCAAAAATATATTATAACTGTTAATATAACAATAATATCATAATAATAAGTATAATTATAATAATACTAATTGTTATAATATTTTTACTAATATATATTTATAGTATCATTATTATTATTTCTACTGGTAGATAATTGTAAAAACTAATTATTATAACAGTAAGTAATTACAAGTAAAACGATATTAATTGAAATAATGATATAAATAATGATTATAAAAACGTATATTGTTATTATGGTTGTTATTACTATTATTATTGTAGTTGTTATTAAGTTATAGATGTAAAATTTATCTATGTATAACTCGCAAAATAATTGCAATAATAATGATAATTCATTGCAATAAATGATGATAAAATTGCAAATAATGATGAGAATGATATGATAATGATGATTAATGAGTAATGATGATGATAACGATAATAATGATGATACTCATATAATAATGATGAAATAACAGGAATTGTGTCCATATATAATAAAAAAAAGGTAAAGAAAAAAAATCCCAAAAGTCGAAAAAAGCGGCAAAATCTAGCGAAATATAGCTTTTGAGAGTAGACTCCAAAATGACGTTTTCCATTCATTGATGTATTCTGGCAATTATTTAGGGTAATAATGATAATAATTACCAGAATTCTATGTCATCATGACAATAATGATGATAAAAGTGAGAATAAAAGAATTTGGAAACATTTGACGATATTAATATTATTAACTATTCTCATTATTATTATCATATTATCATTAGTATTACTATTATTATTAGTATTATAGTATTAGTATTATTGTTTTATTATTATTATTATATTATTATACTTTAAGTATTAGTATTATTGCCAAAAAATATATATAAACTGTAATAATAACAATAATAATAATAATAAGTAAATTTATAATAATACTAATGTTATAATATTTGTATAATATTTATTGGTATATTTATCATTATTTATTATTTCTACTGGTAGTATAATTGTAAAAATAATTATTATACAGTAATAATTACATAATAACGATATTAATTGAAAATAATGATATAAATACTGATGATAAAAACGTTATTAGTGTTATTATTATTGTTATACTATTATATTGTAGTTGTTATTAGATAGATGTAAAATTATCTATATAACCGAAATAATTGCAATAATAAGATAATCATTGCATAATGATGATAATAAATTGCCAATAATGAGATAATGATGATGAATAATGATGATAATGATTGATAATGATGATGATAACGATAAGAATGAATGATAATCATGATTAATAATGATGATAATAACAGGAATTGTGTCCTATATAAAATAAAAAAAAGGTAAAGAAAAAAAAATCCCAAAAGTCGAAAAAAAGCGGCAAAATCTAGCGAAATATAGGCCTTTTTGTAGAGTAGATCCAACGACATGACGTTTTTTCCATTCATTTGGATGTTCTGGGCAATTATTAGGGTAAATAATGATAATAATTCCAGAATTCTATTAATTAATCATGACAATAATGATGATAAAAGTGAGGAAAATAAAGAGAATTTGGATACATTTGATGATTATTAATATTTTACTATTATCAATATTATTATCATTTATTATCCTTATTATGTAGTATTTGTATTTATTATTGATTAGTATTATTATTATTATTATTATCATTCATTATTTTATTATTCTATTACTTTAATTATTTAGATATTGCAAAAAATATATTATAAACTGTAATAATAACAAATAATAATAATATAAGTATAATTATAATAATACTAATTGTTATAATATTGTATTAATTATTATTATTGTTATTATTATCATTATATTACTTCTACTGGTAAGTATAATGTAAACAATAATTATTATAACAGTAATAAGTACAGTTAATAACGATATTAATTGAAAAATAATGGATATAAATAATGATTATAAAACGTTATTATTGTTATATAGGTTATTACATTAATTTGTAGGTATTAGTATAGATGTAAAATATCTATTATAAAACTGCCAATAATTGCAATAATAATGATAAAATTGCAATAATGATGATAATAATTGCAATAATGATGATAATGATGATGATAATTGATGATAAGATGATAATGATGATGATAAGATTAATAATGATGATAATCATGATAATAATGTGATAATAACAGGAATTGGTCCATATATACTCAAACAAAAAAAGGTAAAAGAAAAAAATCCCAAAAGTCGAAAAAGCGCAAATCTAGCGAAATATAGCCTTTGAGAGGTAGACTCCAAAATACGTTTTTTCCATTTCATGTGATGATTCTGGCAATTATTTAGGGTAATGTAATGATAATCATTTACCAGAATTCTATTAATCATGGACACTAATGATGATAAAAGTGAGAATAAAGAGAATTTGCTAAACATTTGATGATTATTAATATTATTACTATTCATTATATTATTATAATAATATTTTATATTATATTAATAATTATATATAATATTATAATATTTAATAATATATTTTATATATTATTATATATTATGTATATTATATAATTAATTTATTATAGTATAATTATTATATAAATTTAATTAATAATATATTATAATATGATAATAATTAATATGATAATAATGTAAAATAATATGATATATAATGAATAATGATATAATGATGATGAAATGATAATAATTGATATATATAAATGATGATAAAAAAAATGTGAAAAATAAAAGATAAAATAAGGAAATCCAATAATATGATAATAACAGAATAGAATTAATATTTAAGGAATAGAAAATCATAGTCTAAATATCGAATATTAGGAATAATGCAATATAGAGAAATTCAAATATGAGAATATTATAATTTGATATTAAATATTTGTAATTAATTATATAATTATATTATTATATATATTATAATATTAATTTAATAATATAATATATAATTATAATTATTATATATATTAATAATTATTATTAATTTTATAAATATTAATATATTATAAACTATATTATAATATTATTATTTATATTATTTAATATTATAATGAATAATTATATTATATTAATAATTGATAATGATAATAATTGCAATAATATGATAATAATTGCAATAATGATGATAATGATGATGATAATGATGATAATGATGATAATGATGATGATAACGATATAATGATGATAATATGATAATAATGATGATAAAAGGAATTGGTATATATAAATAAAAAAAGGTAAAAAAAAAAAATCCCAAAGCAAAAAGAAAATCTAGGAAATATATATAAAGTAACCAGAAAGACCTATTTATAAATGGTAATTGGAATATTAGTAATGAAGTTAATAATGAATTCTTTAATTATTGGAATAATGATATTAAGTATAATTAAATAGAATTTGGATAAATTGAAATAATTATGATAAATATATGATTATTATATTATATTATTAATTATAATTATTTATTATTATTATTATTATTATTTTATATTATTATTATTATTATTATTATTATTATTATTATTATTATTTTTATTACTTAATATTAGTATTATTGCCAAAAAATATATTATAACTTAATAATAACAATAATAATAATAATAAGTATAATTATAATATACAATTGTTATAATATTGATTATTAATATATTATTATTATTTATTTATTATATTTAATGTAATAATTGTAAAAAAATTATTATAACAGAATAATTAAATAACGATATATTAAAATAATGATATAAATAATATTATAAAAACGTATTTTTTATTATTATTTGTATATATTATATTGTGTATTATTATTAGATGTAAAATTATATTATAATAAATTATATTATAATAAATAATAATAATTGAATATGATAATGATAATATTATGATAATGATGAAAGATGAAAAATGAAATGATAATATGATAAATGATAATATAATAGAATGTGCATATATAATAATAAATAAAAAAAAAAATGTCCAAAATGAAAAAAAATCAGCAAATA
>NW_023643332.1:25000-38883 GCF_015228065.2 Penaeus monodon | reverse complement strand
GGGAGCGGATAGCCTATGATGAGCCTTGTTTTCTTCAGGAAACGTCTGCACAAAATAAAGTAATTTTAGTTTGATTTAATGCACATCATACGTTATGGGGTTCCCTGCGGGTGGATGGTAGAGGTGAGCACGTAGTTATGTTGATTAATGAGTCGATTTAGTCCTTCTGAATGATGGTAGTCCGACGCGGGTGGACGATAATACCGGTAATTTGAGCTTTATTGACTATCACTGGTCTCTTCATCAATAGCAGCCAAGTGCCTGTGGCACACCATTGACGACTCGTTTGGGAAGCGATCATCTTCCTATTTGATTAAATATTCATGCGACACAGTGAGAACGCCTTCAGCGCCTAAATTTAAACGTAAAAAGAGCAGACTGGTCGCCTTCACAAGGAGCGTCAAGCTCGAACTTGTTGGAGAAACCATTGATGATAAAGTAAACAATAATCAGAATTCGATTATAGAAGCAGCATTGCTATCCATTCCTAAAACTTCGACAGATAGCGTTAAGCATAGAGTTCCATGGTGGACACCAGATTGCCGCAGGGCGCTGTGCCGACGCAATAAGGCCTACAGGCTTTCAAAAATAACATCACATAATGAGAACTTTTGCAATTACAAACAAGCAAGAGCTAGGGCTCGTAGAGTAATAAGACAAGCAAAAAGAGATCCTGGCGGAGCTTTGTCTCTACAATAAACAGCAACACCAAAATATCAGAGGTTTGGTCCACTATCAATAAAATCAATAAGAAAAAATCATCTTTAAAATCATAACATCATGAAGGAGGGCAATAATTTCGATTCACCTAGAGACATGCTATTGCACTCGCCAGGCAGTTCTTCTCATACAAGCAGCCGGCTAATTACCATCCCACCTTCCTGACCACCAAGGAAGAGGCTGAGCTGCAACCAATTCACTTTGCCACAGGAGATGACTTGATTACAATAAAGATCTAACAATGGATGAGCTTGTCCGAGCCCTAGAAGCCTGTAGAGGAACATCCCCAGGGCCCGATGAGATTCGATATGAGATGATGAAGCATCTTAATCATGATGACATGATTAAGTTGCTAGAAGTGTACAATGAAATTGGAAAAGTCACACTTTCCAAACTCATGGCACTTGCCCACATCATTCCCATTTTGAAAGGGGGGGGTAATCCCAGACTTGCCATCTCCTACCGCCCAATTGCGTTGACAAGTTGTTTATGAAGGCTGGAACGAATTGTTAACAGTAGGCTATTGTTTTTTTTAAAAATTCCAGAATTTACTAGTTGACGAGCAGTGCGGTTCCGCAAGGGACCCCAAACTTCGATAGCTATAAAGCTGGACAGTCTTTTAAAGAGGCCATTCCCAAAAAAGTTTTTTTGATTCAGATTTTAGATATAGAAAAAGCCTACGACATGAAGGCGTAGGGCCACTCAGAAAACTTTATGCTTTTGGATTACGTGGAAACTTGCCTTTTTTTTATTAAAAATTTCATTTCGACGAACTTTTGTGTCAAATTATTTCCGACAAGTCATTTTTTGGACATTTTGTCCAGAAAAGGGGGTTCCAAAAGGAAGGTCTTGTCCCCAACATTATTTTATGTATGATCAATGACACTTACAGCTCCTCCTCGGAATCTTAAATACTCACTGTGTGTGATTGGCATATGGCATTCCACAAAAAATGCAGGAATTTCTCAGCAAATCGCCCCAATTTGGCACTGGATAATTCAAATAATAAAATTAACATAAAAAATTATTTTCGAAAAAAAAAAATACGAATTTAAATCTTAAATTTTTACAAAATGATGAAAAAATAAAAAGAAAAGTAATATTTTTTCAAAGGGGAGACAAAATTTTGACCTTATCTAGTTTGACAGAATAAATAGGATCCATTGGCTTAATAACCTTGGCCACATGCCGCTGGTTGATAGCCAAGAAATCCAAAAAAAAAAAAAAAAAAAAAAAAAGATGTGCCACTCGTGTTTCAGCTTTTGTCGAGCAACCCCTTTGGGTATAACGCGTAACAACAAATACAAAGTTTGTCCACAAGAGCTCCCGGGACCCGGGGGGCCTCTCGTTCACTGACATTGTGTTCCTGATTTTTCAAAAGAAATTAAAATTTAAAGAAAAATCCTGAAAATTACAGATATTTTTTGTTTTCCCAGCACCTTAGTCTCTTTTTTTTGCGGGTGACACAGACTAAAGTAGGCGTAGTAGCACCCCACCTCAGCCCGCAGCTCTTTCTACACCAGGGTACCCCTTACGGGCATGACCCCGGGTAGGGAGGCCAGTAGTCTGGGGGCCCTTTTGGGCGCATTTTTTTTCTCCATTCAAAAATTTTTTTCCTCTATCATTGATTTCCCTGACCCTACCGGAGTCCCCTTTGTGGGCTCCCGTTTTCGCCTGGGGGGGGCACCGACTTACCGCCTTCCCCTAGGAAAGTTCGGCGGTAAGGGTGTCCTCCACATAACTCGACCCCCTTTTGGGGTACTGGAAAAACGCAACCAGGCTTCCACGGGGGGGTAGAGGACAAAAATATGATTTACTCTTCTTAGCTATTGCTGTTGGGTTGATACCAAAAGTAAGAGTTTTTAAACCCCTTCAGGGAACGATTTTAAGCAAAGGGTCGGCCCTGGTCCATGCCCAGGAGGATGTACCCGGCACCCCTTTCCCCCTCAAGGAGGAGGGGGACTCAGACCACTCAAGAAAAATGGGACCCTGAACAACGGAACCCCCACAAGACAAAAGAGAAGACCACTTTTCAAAATCCCACCGAAAATGCAAGGTTCGCAAAATGTAAAAGCGTGAATGAAAATAAATCGTTTTTGAAGTAACCCCTTTTTATCACAAAAAGGTCCTTGAGGCAAGTGGAGGGGCGATTTTGTTTTTGTAAAAAAATTTGCGAGATGGAAGCCTCCTTTTTAAAGTACAATACAACCCCCCCGTTTAAAGGTTATTAAACTGACGCAAATCATGACTTCGATTTTAAAGTAACTATAACGTGGGGTATGAACGTGGCAAGTAAAACCTTATGCCCAAAAAAGCCAATGCTTTGAATAGATCCCAAAAATTCGGACACCCTATTAAGTGTTTTGATAAAGATCGAGTAAATTTTTTGCCGGAAATGGCTGAAGCCCATGACACCATCACATGTCCTACCCAGTTTTCCAAATGTGCAATGTGGGGGTCCCCATCAGTCAGGATCTGCTGAATGCAGCATCCTGAAGAAGGAGATGAGAATTGGCAATATGAAAAAAGCATGAATTTAGTATACTGAAGAAAAGAGGAAAGTGGAAATTTTGACACAAAAACCCGTATTTCCCTATGCTGAAGCAGAACAACATCACCCCAGTGAAAGTAATGTCAGTCAACAGCGCACCAAGGAAAGGAAATTGCTGAACTTAAAAAAACGGTTAAAGAATTAAATTTTAAAGTGTATCTTTTTGACAAAATTTGGTCGATCAAATGGCGCTAACCCCAGCAAAAAAAATCCTAAGGAGGTGAACGAACACAGTCCGGAGCGCACCTTCCCGCCCGGGTACTCCTGTGGGACTTCGCTGGCTCGCGATCGGTTCTCGTGAGAGAAGCGGGTCGCAATCTGTCAGTCGTCTCCCCCCCAGGAGGTGCGGGACATGGAGGTTCTGTCTCCAAACATCCCGAGAGGGTCCCCGGGAAGCGAGGGAGAGGGGGCGTCTCCCCCCCAAAAAAAGAAGAAAAATCTGGGGGAAAAGGGGCATTCCAAACCCATAAAACGTAATTTTCCGTGCCCATTATAAAATGGAACGTCGAAGTTTAGATCTAAATAAATGACCTTAAATTATTAGCTCGCCCTATGCCCCCAAATTTTATGTTCCCCAAGAAACGCATTTAAACACCCGTCTTGACAGGTCGTTTGCTGAGGAAACTCCCATTTATGTCGGAGGATCGTGAGGGTAGGGGTGGAGGCGGAGTCGCCATGTACATCCACCAAAGCCCCCCTTTTAAGAAGTACATTGATTCTATTTTTGGAGTTGTCGATGCAAAGTAAAAATTAAGGAGATCTGGTATATTTCATTTATTGCCCCCCGATGCTGTGATAGCCTAGATGGCTTTGTCTTCAGGAACGTCGCCAAAAAAAAAGTTTTTTTGGATTTTAATGTCATCATACGTTAGGGGGTTCCCTCGGGGGGAGGAGAGGGGAGCAAGTATTAAGTGATTAATGAGTCTGATTTAGCCCTTTTAAATGTGGTAGCCCGCGGGGGTGGACGATAATACCGGTAATTTTGAGCTTTATTGACACACGGCTCTTCACAATAGCAGCAAGGCCGGGGCCCCACCTTTGCGACTCGTTGGGAAGCGATCATTTTTCCTTTTTTGTTTAAATATTCATGCGACACATTGAGAACGCCTTCAGCGCCAAAATTTAAACGTAAAAAGAGCAGATGGGTCGCCTTAAAAGAGCGTCACTCAAAACTTTTTGGGAGAAACCATGATGAAAAGTAAACAATATTCAAAATTCGATTATGAAGCAGATTGTATCCTTTCCTAAAAATTGGGACAGATGGGTTAAGCATAGATTTCCGGTGGACACCCAGTTTCCCGCAGGGCCGGTGCCGACGCAAAAGGGCCCTACGGGTTTTTCAAAAAAAACATCATAATGAGAATTTTTGCAATCAAACAAGCAAGAGCTGGGGTCGAGAGTAAAAGACAACAAAAAAGACCCCGGGCGGAGCTTGTCTCACAATAAACAGCAACCCCAAAATATCAGGGGTTTGGTCCACTATAAATAAAATCAATAAGAAAAAAATCACTTTTAAAAAAATAACACCATGAAGGGGGCAATAATTTCGATTCCCCAGAGACTTTGAAATGCCCTCCCCAGGCATTTCCATACAACAGCTCGGCTAATTCCCAATCCCCCTTCCCGACCCCAAGGAAGAGGCTGAGCTGCAACCAATTCACTTTCCCACGGGAAAAACTTTGTTACAAAAAAGATCTAACAATGGATGAGTTTGTCCGAGCCCTAGAACCTGTAGAGGAACATCCCCGGGCCCCCGATGAGTTTCATATGGAGAGGGAAGCATTTAATTTTCATGAGACATGTTTAAAGTTGCTAGAAGTGTACAAGAAATTGGAAAAGTCCCCCACTTTTCCAAATCATGGCACTTTCCCACATCATTCCCAATTAAGGGGGGGGTAATCCCAGATTTTGCCATCTCCTACCCCCAAAATTGCTTTGAAAGTGCTTATGCAAGGTCAGGGAACGAATTTTTAAAACAGAGGCTATTGCTTTTTTTAAAACCCCAGAAATTTACTAGTGACGAGCAGTGGGGCCCCCGAAAGGGGACGCCAAATTTCCGACAGCAGTAAAGCTGGACAGTATTTTCAAGAGGCCTTTGCCAAAAAAGATTTTTGATTTCAGTATTTTAGTATAGAAAAAGCCTACGACAGACATGGCGATAGGCCTACTCAGAAAATTTTAGCTTTTGGATTAGTGAAACTTGCCTTGTTTTATTCAAAATTTCATTCTGAAAGAAGTTTGCTGTCAAATTTTTCCGACAATCATTTTTTTCGGACTTTTTTGTCCAGAAAACGGGGTTACAAGGAAGTGTCTTGCCCCAAACATTATTCTAGTATGATCAATGACTCTTACCAGCTCCTCCTGGGAATTTAAATACTCACTGTCGCTGTGATTGTGCATTATGGCATTCCAGAAAATAATGCAGAATTCTCAGCAAATCGCATCCAATTTGGCACTGGAATGATTCATAATAATAAAATAACAAAAAAAAAATTATTTTCAAAAAAAAAAATACTGTTTTTACAATCTCTAATTTTTTAAAAAAAGATGAAAAAAAAAAAGTAAAGAATTTCATTTTTAAGGGGGAAAAATTTTTTATGCCCTTTATCTAGATTGAAGAAAAAAAATAGGATCCTTTGGTTAATAACTTGGCCACATCCGTGGTTGATAGCCAAGAAACCCAAAAAAAAAAAAAAAAAAAAAAAAAAAAGATGCGCCCACTGTTTTTCAGCTTTTGCGAGCTAAACCTTGGTCATAACGCAGTAACAACAAATACAAAGCTTTGCCACAAGAGTCCCCTGGAGCCCGGGGCCTCTGTCTCACAACATTGTTTTTCCTGATTTTTTCTAAAGAAAATTAAAAATAAAGAAAATCCGAAATTACAGATCTTTTTTTGTGTTTTGCCAGCACTTCAGTGCTCTTTTTTTTGCAGGTGACACGGGGGACACAGTAGGCGTAGTCAGCACCCCCCCTCAAAACCGGCTTTTTTCTACACCAGGGGCCTACGGGCATTGACCCCTGGGTGGGGAGGCCAGTAGTCGGGGCGCCCTTTGGGCGCATTTTTTTTCTCCATTCTAAAATTTTCCTCTATATGGACCCCCCTGAGCCTAGGGAGTCCCTTGTGGGCCCCCGTATTGGGCCTGGGGGTGGGCACCGACTTACCGCCTCGCACTAGGAAAGTTCGGCGGTAAGGGAGTGTCCTCCAATAACCGACCCTTCTGTGGTACTGGAGAAACGCAACCGGGGCTTCCATGGGGGGTAGAGGACGAAATACTGATTTACTTTCTTAGCTTTTGCTTTGGGTTTACCAAAAGTAAGATTTTTTAAACCCTTCAGGAGAACGTTTTTAAGCAAAGGGGCGGACCTGGTCCGACCCCCGGGAGGATGTACCCCGGCTCCCCCTTTCTCCCCTCAAGGAGGAGGGGCGACTCATGACCCTCTAAGACAAACTGACCCTGAAAAACGGAACCCCCACAAACGACAGAACGAGAAGACCACTTTTCAAAATCCCCACCGAGAAGAAAGGTTTCGCGAAGTAAAATGCGTGAATGAAAATCAATCGCTTTGAACGTGAACCCCTTTATCATAAAAAAGGCCTTTGATGGTAAAGGGAGGGGCGATTTGTTTTTGTCAAAAAATTGCGAGAGGGGAACCCCTCCTTTTTAAAGTACAATACAACTCCCAGATTAAGGATTTATTTAAAGGACGAAAAATTCATGACTTCGATTTAAATAACTATAACGTCGTTAGGAATTTGGCAAGTAAAACCTTTTATGTAAAAACCCAAATGCATTGTAATAGATCCCCCAAAAATTTCGGACACACCTCATTAAGATGTTTGAAAAAGACTCGAGTAAATTTTTTTGCGAAATGTGTGAAGCCAGACACCATACATGCCTAGCAGTTTTCCAAATGTGCAAACGGGGAGGCCCCCATCAGCAGGATCTGCTGAAGCAGCACCCTGAAGAAGGAGACTGAGACATTGGCTATTGAAAAAAAAAAAAAAAAAAAAAAAGGAATTTAGTTAACTGAAGCTAAGGGGAAAGGGGAAAAGTTTGACACAAAAACCCCGATATTTCCTATCTGAAGCAGAAACTAACATCACCCCCAGTGAAGAAGTCATCAACAGTTTGCACCCAAAGGGGATAAGGAAATTGCGAATTTAAAAAAGGTTAAAAAATTTAAATTTTAAAGGTATTTTTGACTAAATTGGTCGATCAAAGGCGCATCAACCCAGCATAAAAACCCTAAGGGGGTGATAGAATCACAGCCCGGAGCGCCCCTTCCCCGCCCGGGCTATCCGTGAGGACTTCGTTGGCTCGCGATCGGCTTCTCGGAGAGAAGCAGGTCGCAATCTGTCAGTCGTCTCCCCGCCAGGGGGTGCAGGACATGGGGGCTTCTGTTCCAAACCACCCCGAGAGAGGCCCCCGGAAGCGGGGGAGAGGGGGCGTCCCCCTCCCAAAAAAAAAAGAAAAAATCTGGGGGAAAAGGCATTTCCCAAAAAACCCCAAAAAAAAACGAATCTTCGCGTCGCCCTTTATACAAGGGAAAACTGTCGAAGTCTTAGTCTAAAGAAAGACCTTAAATTATTACCCTGCCCTATGCTCCCGATATTATATTTCCCAAAAAACGCATTTAACACACCTGTCTCTGACGGGTCTTTTCGCTGAGGAACTACCATTTATGTCGGAGGATCGTGGGGTGGGGGTGGGGGCGGGTCCCCATGTACATCCACCAAAGCCCCCCTTTTTACAGAAGTGACTTTTGATTCTACTTTGGAGTTTGTCGCAGCAAAGTAAAAATTAAGGCACGTATCTGGCTATATGTTCACTTTTTGCCCCCCTGAGCTGTGATAGTATGATGAGCTCTTTGCTCTTCAAAAAACGTCTCCCCACAAAAAAAAGTAATTTAGCGATTTAATGTCACATACTTTAGGGGGTTCCTGGGGGTGGTGGTGAGGGAGCAAGTAGTTAATTTGATTAATGAGTTGTTTTAGTCCTTCTGAATGATGGTAGTCCGACGCGGGGGACATAATACCGGTAATTTGAGCTTTTGCCCTATCACGGGTTCCTTATCAATAGCAGCCAAGGCCTGGGGCACACCATTGGACTCTTTGGGAAGCGATCATCTTCCTATTTTGTTTAAATATTCATGCGCACAGGAGAACCCCTTCAGCGCCAAAATTTAACGAAAAAAAGAGCAGACTGGTCCCCTTCACAAGGAGCGTCAAGCTCGAACTTGTGGAAAAAAACCATTGATGAAAAAGAAAAAACAAATTCAGAATTCGATTAAGAAGCGATGCTATCCTTTTCCAAAAAACTTCGACAGATAGCTTTAAGCATGGGTTTCCAGGGTGGACACCGATTGCCGCGGGGCCTGTCCCGGAGCAAAAAGGCCCTACAGGCTTTTCAAAATAACTCACAATGAGAATTTTTGCCAATTACAAACAAGCAAGAGCTGGGGCCGTAGAGTAATAAGACAAGAAAAAAAGAGATCCGGGCGGAGTTTTGTCTCCAAAAAAGCAAACCAAAATATCAGAGGTTTGGTCCATATCAATAAAATAAAAAGAAAAAAATCATCTTTAAAAACAAAACACATGAAGGGGGAAATAATTTCGATTCCCTGAGACATTGCAAAATGCACCCCCAGGCAGTTTCTCATACAAGCAGCTCGGCAAATTTCCCATCCCCCCTTTCCTGACCCCCAAAGGAAGAGGCTGAGTGAAACCCAAATTTTCACTTGCCACGGGAGTGACTTGATTACAATAAAGATCAACAATGGATGAGCTTGTCCGACCCCTAAAAAGCCTGTAGGGGAAATCCCCGGGCCCGATGAGTTTGATAGAGATGATGAAGCATCTTAATCATGATGAATGATTAAGTTGCTAGAATGTACAATAAAAATTGGAAAAGTCACATTTTTCCAAAAATCAGGCACTTGCCCCACATCTTTCCCCATATTAAAAGGGAGGGGGTAATCCCAGACTTGCCATCCCTACGCCCAATTGCGTTCAAGTTGCTTATGCAAGGTCAGGAAAACAAATTTGTTAACAGTAGGTTTGGCTTTTTTAAAAATTCCAGAATTTACGTTACGAGCAGTGCGGCTTCCCAAGGGACCCCAAAAACTCTCGATCAGTATAAAGCGGAAGTCATATTCAAGGGCCTTGCCAAAAAAGATTTTTGATTTCAGTTTTTTTAGATATAGAAAAACCCTACGCATGACTGGCGATAGGCCTTTCAGAAAACTTAGTTTTTGGTTACGTGGAAACTTGCCTTTTTTTATTAAAAATTCATTTCTGACAAAACTTTTGCTGTCAAATTATTTGGGACAATGTCACTTTTTCGGACATTTTTGTCCAGACAAACGGGGTTCCACAAGGAAGTGTCTTGTCACCAACATTTTTTCTATGTAGATCAATGAATTTTACCAGCTCCTCCTCGGAATTTTAAAACCACTGTACGTGTGATTGTGCATTATGGCTTTTCCAGCAAAAATGCAGAATCTCAGCAAATGCAAAATTTTGGCATGGATATGATTCATAATAAAAATTTAACATAAAAAATATTTTCGAAAAAAAATACAAATTTTACAATCTTAATTTTTTAAAAAAAGATGAAAAAATAATAAGAAAAGAATATTTTTCTAAGGGGAGACAAAATTTATGACCTTTCTGTTTGACGAATAAATAGGACCCATTGGTTTAATAATTTGGGCCCACATGCCCCTGGGATACCCAAAGAAACCCAAAAAAAAAAAAAAAAAAAAAAAAAGAGTTGCCACCGTTTTTCAGCTTTGTCGAGCAAAACCCCTTTGGGTCAAACGCGAAACAACAAAACAAAGTCTTGTCCCACAAGAGCTACCCTGGACCCGGGGGCCTTCGTCTCACTAGAATTTTTCCCGAGTTTTTCTAAAAAAAAATTTAAATTAAAGTAAAATCCTGTAAATTTACGATCTTTTTTTGGCTTGCCAGCCCCTTCAGTGCTCTTGTTTTGCAGGTGACACGAGACTACAGAGGGTAGTCAGACCCCACCTCAGACCCGCAGTCTTTCTACACCAGGGTACCCCTTACGGTTTGCCCCCGGGGTAGGGAGGCCCAGAGTCGGGGCGTCCTTTGGGCGCACTTTTTTCCCCATTCTAAAATTTCTCTTCATGGACTTCCCTGAGCCTACCGGAGACCTGGGGGCTCCCTATTCCCCGGGGGGGTGGGCACCGATTACGCCCTTTCGCATAGGCAATTTCGGCGGTAAGGGGTGTCCTCCAATAACTCGATCCTCTTGTGGTACGGAGAACGCAACAGGCTTCCAGGGGGGGTAGAGGACGAAATATGTTTTACTTCTCTTAGCTTTTGCTTTTTGGGTTGATACCAAAAGTTAAGATTTTTTAAATCCCCCAGGAGAACGTTTTTAAGAAAAGGGGGCGGACCGGGGCCGATCCGGATGGATGATACCCGGCTACCCCTTCTCCCCCTCAAGGAGGAGGGGCGATCATCCCCACTCTAAGAAAAACTCGACCCTAAAAAACGGAACCCCCACTAACGACAAAAAACGAGAAGCCATTTTTCAAAATCCCCCCCGAGAATGAAAGGTTCGCGAATGTAAAATGCGGAATAAAAATCAATCGCTTTTGAACGTAAACCCCCTTTACATCAAAAAAGGCCCTTTGATGGTAAAGGGACGGCGATTTTTGTTTTTGGTCAAAAAATTGCGAGATGGAAGCCTCCTTTTTAAAGTAAAATACAACTCCCAGATTAAGGATTTATTTAAGTGACGAAAATTTCAATCTTCGATTTAAAAGTAAAACTATTCCTTTTGGCCCAAAACCTGTAAGGGATCATCTTTCACGGGGTTTTGGGACGAGGAAGAAAGTGAAATTTTTGAGAGCAGAAGGACCAAGACGTAGGGGACGTTATTGTATGACAAGGACGGGAATGTGCGAAACGAAAAATGGATGTGTTTTTTGACCTTTGCTTTTAAAAAAAAAAAACCCAGAGTATATCAAACTCGGTTATGAACGTGTTCAAGTAAGCCTTTTATCCAAAAGCCAATGCATTTTAATAGATGCCAAAAAAATTCGGACAACCTCATTAAGATGATTTATAAAGACTCAAGTAAAAATTTTATGCGTAAAATGTGCTGAAGCCCCTGACACCTTATTGTTAGCCAGATTTCCAAAAGTGCTAATTGTGAGGTCCCCCCAGTCAGGATCTGCTGAGTGTAGCATCCTGAAGAAGGAAAACGGACATTAGCATATAGAGAAAAATGAAATTAGTTTTTCTGAAGCAAAAGGGAAAATGGGAAAATTTAAACAACCCGATACTTCTATGCTGAAGCAGTAACTAACACCACCCCCGTGCAAGTAATGTCATCAACAGCTTGCAGCAAGGATAAAGAAATTGCTAACTTTAAAAAAAAACGGTTAAAGAATTAAATATTAAAAATATATCACCGACCAAAATTTTGGGTTTATCAAATGATGCATCAACCAGTCTAAACACATAAGGAGGGTGATACTGAATCACAGTCTGGAGCGCACCTTCCGTCCCGGGTATCGTGAGGACTTGTCTGGGTCGCGATCGGGTTTTTGTGAGAGAAGCAGATCGCAATCTGTCATCGTCTCCTCATCAGGAGGTGCAGGACATGGAGGTTTGTCTCCAAAACCCTCCGAGAGAGGTCCCCGGGGAAGCGAGGGAGAGGGGCGTCCCTCCCAAAAAAAAAAGAAAAACTGGGGGAAAGGGATTTCCCAAAACCCCTAAAACGTAAAACTTCGTTCGACCATTATACAAGGAACTGTCGAAGTTTAGATCTAAAATAAAAGACCAAAAATTTTTAGCCTCGTCCTATGCTCCGATTATAGTTCTCCAAGAAACGCACTTAAACCCCGTGTTGAGGGTCGTTTTGCTGAGGAACTACCATTTTTGTCGGGAAAGGGTCGGAGGGTAGGGGGGGAGGCGGAGTCGCCATGTACTCCCCCAAAGCCTCCCTTTTACAGAAGTGACAATTGATTCACTTGGGAATTTTTCGCATGCAAAGTAAAAATTTAATGGCACGTATTGGCTATATGTTCACTTTTATTTTCCACCTGATGCAGGATAGCCTTGATGAGCTCTTTGCTTTCAGGGAAGTCTGCCACAAAAAAAGAATTTTTGCTGTTTTAATGCTCATATACGTTTTGGGGTTCCTGGGGGGGATGGAGGGGGGAGCAAGTAGTTAAGTTTCTTAATGAGTCGATCTGTCCTTTGAATGATGGTAGTCCCCCGGGTGGACGATAATACCCGGGAAATTTTAGCTTTAGACTTATCATGGTCTCTTCTCAATAGCAGCCAATGCCTGGACACCCTTTACGAGTTTGGGAAGGGTCATCTTTCCCATTTTTATTAAATATTCATTCGGACACAGTGAGAATGCCTTCAGCGCCTAAATTTAAAAGTAAAACGAAAACAGACGGGCGCCTTCAAAGGAGCGTCAAGCTCGAACTTTTTGGGGAAACATGAGATAAAGTAAACAATATTCAGAATTTGATTATGAAGCAGCATTGTATCCCTTCCTAAAAAATTTGACAGATAGCGTTTAAACTAGGTTCCATGGTGGACACCAGATTGCCGCAGGGGGCTGTGCCGACGCAATAAGGGGTACAGCTTTTTTAAAAAAAACATCAAAATGAGAACTTTTGAATTACAAAAAAGCAAGAGTAGGGCCCAGAGTAATAAGACAAACAAAAAGAGACTCCCGGCGGAGCTTTTCTCTAAATAAATATAAAAACAAAAAATATCAGAGGTTGGTCCCCTGTCAAAAAATCAATAAGAACAAAACATTAGTAAAATTAAAAACATCACCACGAGGGAACCAATTTCGAAATCCTAAGACATGCTATGTACTCGCCAGCTTTTTTCTTACAAAGCAGCTCGGCAAATTTCCATCCCGTTTCCGACCCCCAAGGGAAACGCTGAGCTGCAAAACCCTTTTTCTTTTCCCCAGGAGAGACTTTGATTAAATAAAGACCTAACAATGAATGAGTTGCCGAGCCCCAGAAGCCCCGTAGAGGAAAAATCCCCCGGCCCCCATGAGGTTCTATGGATGATGAAGCATTTAATCATGATGACATGATTAAGTGCTGAAGTGTCAATGAAATTTGGAAAAGCCACACTTTTTCCAAAATCTGGCACTTTGCCCACATTTATTCCCATATTGAAAGGAGGGGGTAATCCCAGACTTGCCCTCTCCCACGCCCAATTGCGTTGACAAGTTTCTTAGCAAGGTCATGGAAAAGAATTGGTTTAACAGTAGGCATTGCATTTTTTAAATTCCCCGTAAATTTTTTAAATTTACGACAGGCGGCTTCCGCAAGGGACGCCAAACTCTTTATCAGCTGGGAAAGCGGAAGCATATTTAAGGGCCATTTCCAAAAAAGATTTTTTGATTTTAGTATTTTTAGATAAAAAAAAGCCCACGACAGACATGGGGATAGGCCTACTCAGAAAACTTTATGCTTTTTGGGTTACGTGGAAACTTGTCTTTTTTTATTTAAAATTTTATTTCGACAGAACGTTTGCTGTCAAATTATTTTTTGACAATATACTTTTTGAATTTTTTTCCCGGCAAAAGGGGGCCCACAA
>NW_023643332.1:0-15000 GCF_015228065.2 Penaeus monodon | reverse complement strand
CTTCCTTGTGGGACCCCGTTTGCCTGGACAAAAAGTCCGAAAAAGTGATTTTGTCAGAAAATAATTTGACAGCAAACGTTCTGTCAGAAATGAAGTTTTGAATAAAACAAGACAAGTTTCCACGAATCCAAAAGCATAAAGTTTTTGAGTAGGCCATATCGCCATGTCATGTCGTAGGCTTTTTCTATATCAAAAAAATACTGAAAATCAAAAAATCTTTTTTGGCAATGGCCTCTTGAATATGACTGTCCAGCTTACCAGCTGATCAAGAGTTTGGCGTCCTTGCGGAAGCCGCACTGCTCGTCAACTAGTAAATTACTGGAATTTAAAAAATGCAATAGCCTACTTTTAAACAATTCGTTCCATGACCTTGCATAAGAACTTGTCAACGAAAATTGGGCGGTAGGAGATGGCAAGTCTGGATTACCCCTCCTTTCAATATGGGAATGATGTGGGCAAAGGCCATGAGTTTGGAAAAGTGTGGTTTTTCCAAATTTCATTGTACACTTCTAGCAACTTAATCATGTCATCATGATTAAGATGCTTCATCATCTCATACGAACCCATCGGGGCCGGGGGATGTTCCTCTACAGGCTTTAGGGCTGGGGACAAGCTCTTTCATTGTTAGGTCTTTATTAAAATCAAAGTCATTCCTGTGGCAAAGTGAATAGGTTGCAGCTCAGCGGCTTCCTGGTGGTCAGGAAAGCGGGATGGTAATTTCCCGAGCTGCTTGTGAAAGAGAAAAGCTGGCGAGTACATTAGCAATGTCTTTAGGATTGTCGAAATTGGTTCCCTCGTGAGTGATGTTTTTAATTTTACTAGATGTTTTGTTCTTATTGATTTTATTGACAGTGGACCAAACCTCTGATATTTTTGTATTACTATTTATTGTAGAGACAAAGCTCCGCCAGGAGTCTCTTTTTGCTTGTCTTATTACTCTACGAGCCCTAGCTCTTGCTAGTTTGTAATTGCAAAAGTTCTCATTTGTGATGTTTTTTTTGAAAAAGCTGTAGGCCTATTGCGTCGGCCCCCAGCGCCCTGCGGCAATCTGGTGTCCACCATGGAACTCTATGCTTAACGCTATCTGTCGAAGTTTTAGGAATGGATAGCAATGCTGCTTCTATAATCGAATTCTGAATATTGTTACTTTATCATCAATGGTTTCTCCAACAATTTCGAGCTGGACGCTCCTTGTGAAGGCGACCCAGTCTGCTCGTTTTACTTTAAAAATTTAGGCGCTGAAGGCATTCTCACTGTGTCGCATGAATATTTAATCAAAATAGGAAGATGATCGCTTCCCAACGAGTCGTCAATGGTGGCCACAGGCATTTGGTGCTATTGATGAAGAGACCAGTGATAAGTCAATAAAGCTCAAATACCGGTATTATCGTCCACCCGCGTGGGAAACTACCATCTTTCAGAAGGACTAGATCAGACTCATTAAGCAACTTAACTACTTGCTCACCCCTACCATCCACCGCAGGGAACCCCATAACGTATGATGAGCTTTAAAAAATCAGCTAAAATACTTTATTTGTGGCGGGACTTTCCCTGAAGAGAAAAAGAGCTCATCATAGGCTATCGCTGTCAGGTGGACAATAAAGTAAAACTATAGCCAGATACGTGCCATTAATTTTTATTTGCATGCGACAAATTCCAAAGTAGAATCAATTGTCACTTCTGTAAAAGGGAGGCTTTGGTGGATGTACATGGCGACTCCGCCTCCACCCCTACCCTCACGATCCTTCCGACATAAATGGTAGTTCCTCAGCGAAACGACCTCGTCAGACACGAGGTGTGTTAAGTGCGTTTCTTGGAGAACTATAATATCGGGAGCATAGGACGAGGCTAATAATTAAGGTCATTTACTTTAGATCTAAGACTTCGACAGTTCCATTGTATAAGGTCGACACGAAGATTACGTTTTTATGGGGTTTGGGAATTGCCTTGTCCACCATTTTTTTTTCTTTTTTTGGGAGGGAGACGCCTTCTCTCCCTCGCTTCCCGGGGCCCTCTCTCGGGATGGTTTGGAGACAGAAGCCTCCATGTCCTGCACCTCCTGATGAGGGAGACGACTGACAGTTTGCGATCTGCTTCTCTCACGAGAAACCGATCGCGAGCCAGACGAAGCCCTCACAGGAGTAGCCCCGGACGGGAAGGTGCGCTCCAGACTGTGATTCAGTAATCCTCCTTAGGGATTTTTAGACTGGGTTGATGCAGTCATTTGATCAACCAATTTGGTCAGGTGATATACTTTAATATTTAATTCTTTAACCGTTTTTTTAAAGGGTTCAGCAATTTCTTTATCCTTAGCTGCAAGCTGTTGACTGACATTACTTGCACTAGGGGTGGTGTTAGTTACTGCTTCAGCATAGGAAGTATCGGGTTTGTGTGTCAAACTTTCCACTTTCCTCTTAGCTTCAGAATAACTAACTTCATTTTTTCTCATATATGCTAATGTCTCGGTTTCCTTCTTCAGGATGCCTACACTCAGCAGATCCTGACTGATGGGGCCCTCCACAATTAGCACATTTGGAAATCTGGCTAGTACAAGTAATGGTGTCATGGGCTTCAGCACATTTACGGCATACAAATTTATTTGAGTCTTTATCAATACATCTTAATGAGGTGTGTCCGAATTTTGGCATCTATTACAAGCATTGGCTTTTGGATATAAGGTCTTACTTGAACACGTTCATAACCGACGTTTTATATACTCTGGGAAATTTTTTTTAAAGCAAAGGTCAAAAAAACCCCAGTCCAGTTTTCGTTCGCCCATTCCCGTCCTTGGTCATACAATGAACGTCCACTACGTCTTGGTCCTTCATTTCTCTCAAGAATTTCACTTTCTTCCATCGTCCTCAAATCCCTGTGAAAGATTACTCCCTTACAGGTATTTGGGCCAATAGGAATAGTTACTTTAACTCGAAGATCATGAATTTTTTTCGTCAGCTTAAGTAAATCCTTAATCTGGGAGTTGTATTGTACTTTAAAAAAGGAGGTTTCCCTCTCGCAATTTTTTGACAAAATCAAAATCGCCCTCCACTTGACCATCAAGGACCTTTTGATGATTAAGGGGTTCACGTTCAAAAGCGTTTTTTTTTCATTCACGCATTTTACATTCGCGAACCTTGCATTCTCGGTGGGATTTGAAAAGTGGTCTTCTCGTTCTGTCGTTTGTGGGGGTTCCGTTGTTCAGGGTCGAGTTTGTCTTAGAGTGGTCATGAGTCGCCCCCCCCTCCTTTAGGAGGAGAAGGGGAGCCGGGGTATCATCCCTCCTGGGCCTTTGGACCCGGTCCGACCCCTTTGCTTAAAATCGTTCTCCTGAAGGGATTTAAAAACTCTTAACTTTTGGTATCAACCTAACAGCAATAGCTAAGAGAGAGTAAATCAGTATTTCGTCCTCTACCCCCCCGTGGAAGCCTGGTTGCGTTCTCCAGTACCACAGAGAGGATCGATTTATGTGGAGGACACTCCCTTACCGCCGAACTTGCCTAGTGCGAAGGACGGTAAGTCGGTGCCCACCCCCCAGGCGAATACGGGAGCCCACAAGGGTACTCCGGTAGGCTCAGGGAAGTCACATGATAGAGGAAAATTTTAGAATGGAGAAAAAAGTGCGCCCAAAGGACGCCCCAGACTACTGGGCCTCCCTACCCAGGGGTCAATGCCCGTAAGGGCTACCCTGGTGTAGAAGGAGCTGCGGGTTGAGGTGGGGTGCTGACTACGCCCACTGTAGTCTCGTGTCACCTGCAAAAACAAGAGCACTGAAGGTTTCTGGCAAAGCACAAAAAAATGATCTGTAATTTACAGGATTTTACTTTTAATTTAATTTACTTTAGAAAAAACTCAGGAACAACAAAAGTCTAGTGAGACGAGAGGCCCCGGGCTCCAGGGTAGCTCTTGTGGCACAAGACTTTGTGTTTGCTGTTACTGCGTTATGACCAAGGTGTTTGCTCGACAAAAGCTGAAACACGAGTGGACAACATCTTTTTTTTTTTTTTTTTTTTTTTGGATTTCTTGGCTATCAACCAGCGGCATGTGGCCAAGGTTATTAAGCCCAAAGGATCCTATTTATTCTGTCAATCTAGATAAAGGGCATAAAATTTTTGTCTCCCTTAGAAAAGTGATACTTTTCTTATTATTTTTTCATCAATTTTGTAAAGATTAGAGATTGTAAATTCAGTATTTTTGTTTTGAAAAATAATTTTTTATGTTAATTTTATTATTATGAATCATATCCAGTGCCAATTGGATGCGATTTGCTGAGAATTCTGCATTATTGCTGGAATGCCATAATGCACAATCATCAGCGTACAGTGAGTATTTAAGATTCCGAGGAGGAGCTGGTAAGATGTCATTATCATACATAGAAATAATGTTGGTGACAAAGGGCACTTCCTTGTGGAAAACCCCCTTTTTTCTGGACAAAAATGTCCGAAAAAGTGACATTGTCGGAAAATAATTTGATAGCAAAAGTTCTGTCAGAAATGAAATTTGAATAAAACAAGGCAAGTTTCCACGTAATCCAAAAGCATAAAGTTTTCTGAGTAGGCCATATCGCCATGTCATGTCGTAGGCTTTTTCTATATCTAAAAATACTGAAATCAAAAAATTTTTTGGCAATGGCCTCTTGAATATGGACGGGCCAGCTTTACTAGCTGATCGAGAGTTTGGCGTCCCTGCGGAAGCCGCACTGCTCGTCAAACTAGTAAATTACTGGAATTTAAAAATGCAATAGCCTACTGTTAACAATTCGTTCCATGACCTTGCATAAGCAACTTGTCAACGCAATTGGGGGGTAGGAGATGGCAAGTCTGGGGTTACCCCCCTTTCAATATGGGAATGATGTGGGCAAAAATGCCATGAGTTTTGGAAAAGTGTGACTTTCCAAATTTCATTGTACACTTCTAGCAACTTAATCATGTCATCATGATTAAGATGCTTTATCATCTCATATCGAATCTCATCGGGGCCTGGGGATGTTCCTCTACAGGCTTCTAGGGCTCGGACAAGCTCATCCATTGTTAGATCTTTATTTTAATCAAAGTCATCTCCTGTGGCAAAGTGAAAATTTGGTTGCAGCTCAGCCTCTTCCTTGGTGGTCAGGAAGGGGGGATGGTAATTAGCCGAGCTGCTTGTATGAGGAACTGCCTGGCGAGTGCATTAGCAATGTCTCTAGGTGAATCGAAATTATTGCCCTCTTCAGTGGGTGTTTTTGATTTTAAAAGATGATTTTTTCTTATTGATTTTATTGATAGTGGACCAAACCTTGATATTTTGGTGTTGCGTTTATTTTAGAAAACAAAGCTTTCCCCCAGGAGTTCTTTTTGCTTTTCTTATTACTCTACGAGCCCTAGCTCTTGCTTGTTTGTAATTGCAAAAGTTCTCATTAGTGATGTTATTTTTGAAAAGCCTGTAGGCCTTATTGCGTCGGCACAGCGCCCTGCGGCAATCTGGTGTCCACATGGAACTCTATGCTTAACGCTATCTGTCGAAGTTTAGGAATGGATAGCAATGCTGCTTCTATAATCGAATTCTGAATATTGTTTACTTTATCATCAATGGTTTCTCCAACAAGTTCGAGCTTGACGCTCCTTGTGAAGGCGACCAGTCTGCTCTTTTTACGTTAAATTTAGGCGCTGAAGGCGTTCTCACTGTGTCGCATGAATATTTAATCAAAAATAGGGAAAATGATCGCTTCCCAACGAGTCGTCAATGGTGGCCACAGGCAAATTGGCTGCTATTGATGAAGAGACAGTGAAGGTCAATAAAGCTCAAATTACCGGTATTTTCGTCCACCCGCGTCGGACTACCACATTCAGAAGGACTAAATCAGACTCATTTAAACAAAATTAACTACTTGCTCACCTCTACCATCCCCCCCCAGGGAACCCCATAACGTATGATGAGCATTAAAAAACAGCTAAAATTACTTTATTTTGTGGCAGACGTTCCTGAAGAGCAAAGAGCTCATCATAGGCTATCACAGCATCAGGGGGACAATAAAGTGAACATATAGCCAGATACGTGCCATTAATTTTTACTTTGCATGCGACAAACTCCCAAAATAGAATCAATAGTCACTTCTGTTTAAAAAGGGGGGCTTTGGTGGATGTACATGGCGACTCCGCCTCCACCCCCACCCTCACGATCCTTCCGACATAAATGGTAGTTCCTCAGCGAAACGACCTCGTCAGAGACGAGGTGTGTTAAATGCGTTTCTTGGAGAACTATAATATCGGAGCATAGGACGAGGCTAATAATTTAAAGGGCATTTACTTTAGATCTAAGACTTCGACAGTTCCATTGTATAATGGTCGACGCGAAGATTACGTTTTTATGGGGTTTGGAAGTGCCTTTTCCACCAGATTTTTTTCTTTTTTTGGGGAGGGAGACGCCTCCTCTCCCTCGCTTCCCGGGGACCTCTCTCGGGATGGTTTGGAGACAGAAGCCTCCATGTCCTGCACCTCCCGGCGAGGGAGACGACTGACAGGATTTTCGACCTGCTTTTTCTCACGAGAAGCCGATCGCGAGCCAGACGAAGTCCTCACAGGAGTAGCCCGGAACGGGGAAAGGGGCGCTCCGGGACTGTGATTCGGTATCAGCCTCCTTAGGATTTTTATGCTGGGTTGATGCAGCATTTGATCGGGCCAATTTAGTCAAATGATACACTTTAATATTTAATTCTTTTAAACCCTTTGTTTAAGTTCAGCAATTTCCTTATCCTTTGGGTGCAAGCTGTTGACTGACATTACTTGCCCCTGGGGGTGATGTTTGTTACTGCTTCAGATAGGAAGTATCGGGTTTTGGTGTCAAACTTTCCACTTTCCTCTTAGCTTCAGTATAACTAACTTCATGCTTTCTCATATATGCCAATGTCTCAGTCTCCTTCTTCAGGATGCTGCATTCAGCAGATCCTGACTGATGGGGACCTCCACAGTTAGCACATTTGGAAATCTGGCTAGGACATGTGATGGTGTCATGGGCTTTAGCACATTTCCGGCCAAAAATTTACTCGAGTCTTTATCAATACATTTTTAATGAGGTGTGTCCGAATTTTTGGCATCTATTACAATGCATTGGCTTTTGGACATAAGGTTTTACTTGCACACGTTCATAACCGACGTTATAGTTACTTTAACTCGAAGATCATGAATTTGCGTCAGCTTAAGTTAAATCCTTAATCTGGGAGTTGTATTGTACTTTAACCCAAAGGGGGCTTCCATCTCGCAATTTTTTGACAAAAATCAAAATCGCCGTCCACTTGACCATCAAGGACCTTTTGATGATAAAGGGGTTCACGTTCAAAAAGCGATTGATTTTCATTCACGCATTTTACATTCGGAACCTTGATTCTCGGTGGGGGTTTTTAAAAAATGGTTTTCTCGTTCTGTCGTTAGGGGGGTTCCGTTGTTCAGGGTCGAGTTTGTCTTAGAGTGGTCATGAGTCGCCCCTCCCCTTGAGGAGGAGAAGGGGTAGCGGGGTATCATCCATCCTGGGCATCGGACCAGGTCCGACCCTTGCTTAAAATCGTTCTCTGAAGGGATTTAAAAACTCTTAACTTTTGGTATCAACCTAAAAAGCAATAGCTAGAGAGAGTAAATCAGTATTTCGTCCTCTACCCCCAGTGGAAGCCTGGTTGCGTTTTCCAGTACCACAGAGAGGATCGAGTTATGTGGAGGACAATCCCTTACGCCCAACTTGCCTAGTGCGAAGGACGGTAAGTCGGTGCCCACCCCCCAGGCGAATACGGGAGCCCACAAGGGTACTCCGGTAGGCTCAGGGAAGTCACATGATAGAGGAAAATTTTTTGAATGGAGGAAAAAAGTGCGCCCAAAGGACGCCCCAGACTACTGGGGCCCCCTACCAGGGGTCATGCCCGTAAGGGCTACCCTGGTGTAGAAGAGAGCTGCGGGTCTGAGGTGGGGCTGGACTACGCCTACTGTGTTCGTGTCACCTGCAAAAACAAGAGCACTGAAAGGTGCTGGCAAAGCACAAAAAAAAGATCTGTAATTTACAGGATTTTACTTTAATTTAATTTACTTTAGAAAAAACTCAGGAACAACAATGTCTAGTGAGACGAGAGGCCCCGGGCTCCAGGTAGCTCTTGTGGCCCCAAGACTTTGTATTTGTGTTACTGCGTTATGGGCCAAGGTGTTTGCTCGACAAAAGCTGAAACACGTGTGCGTGGCATCTTTTTTTTTTTTTTTTTTTTTTTTTGGATTTCTTGGCTATCAACCAGCGGCATGTGGCCAAGGTTATTAAGCCAATGGATCCTATTTATTCTGTCAATCTAGATAAGGTCATAAAGTTTTGTCTCCCTTAGAAAAGTGATTACTTTACTTATTATTTTTTCATCATTTTGTAAAAGATTAGAGATTGTAAATTCAGTATTTTTGTTTCGAAAATAATTTTTTATGTTAATTTTATTATTATGAATCATATCCAGTGCCAATTGGATGCGATTTGCTGAGAATTCTGCATTATTGCTGGAATGCCATAATGCACAATCATCAGCGTACAGTGAGTATTTAAGATTCCGAGGAGGAGCTGTTTAAAATGGTCATTGATCATACATAGAAATAATGTTGGTGACAAGACACTTCCTTGTGGAACCCCGTTTGTCTGGACAAAAATGTCCGAAAAAGTGACATTGTCGGAAAATAATTTGACAGCAAACGTTCTGTCAGAAATGAAATTTTGAATAAAACAAGGCAAGTTTCCACGTAATCCAAAAGCATAAAGTTTTCTGAGTAGGCCATATCGCCATGTCATGTTTGTAGGCTTTTTCTATATCTAAAAATACTGAAATCAAAAAATCTTTTTTGGCAATGGCCTCTTGGAATATGACTGTCCAGCTTTACTAGCTGATCGAGAGTTTGGCGTCCCTGCGGAAGCCGCACTGCTCGTCAACTAGTAAATTACGGGAATTTAAAAAATGCAATAGCCTACTGTTAACAATTCGTTCCATGACCTTGCATAAGCAACTTGTCAACGCAATTTGGGGGGTAGGAGATGGCAAGTCTGGGATTACCCCTCCTTTTTTAATATGGGGAAAGATGTGGGCAAAGTGCCATGAGTTGGAAAAGTGTGACTTTTCCAAATTTCATTGTAACTTCTAGCAACTTAATCATGTCATATGATTAAGATGCTTCATCATCTATATCGAATCTCATCGGGGCTGGGGATGTTCCTTACAGGCTTCTAGGGCTCGGACAAGCTCATCCATTGTTAGATCTTTATTGTAATCAAAGTCATCTCCTGTGGCAAAGTGAATTGGTGCAGCTCAGCCCCTTTTCCTTGGTGGTCAGGAAGGTGGGATGGTAATTAGCCGAGCTGCTTGTATGAGAGAACTGCCTGGCGAGTGCATTAGCAATGTCTCTAGGTGAATCGAAATTATTGCCCTCTTTAGTGATGTATTGGGTTTTAAAAGATGATTTTTTCTTATTGATTTTTTTGATGTGGACCAAACCCCTGATATTTTGGTGTTGCTGTTTATTGTAGAGACAAAGCTCCGCCAGGAGTCTCTTTTTGCTTGTCTTATTACTCTACGAGCCCTAGCTCTTGCTTGTTTGTAATTGCAAAAGTTCTCATTAGTGATGTTATTTTTGAAAAGCCTGTAGGCCTTATTGCGTCGGCACAGCGCCCTGCGGCAATCTGGTGTCCACCATGGAACTCTATGCTTAACGCTATCTGTCGAAGTTTTAGGAATGGATAGCAATGCTGCTTCTATAATCGAATTCTGAATATTGTTTACTTTATCATCAATGGTTTCTCCAACAAGTTCGAGCTTGACGCTCCTTGTGAAGGCGACCCAGTCTGCTCTTTTTACGTTAAATTTAGGCGCTGAAGGCGTTCTCACTGTGTGCATGAATATTTAATCAAAATAGGAAGATGAGCGCTTCCCAACGAGTCTCAATGGTGTGCCACAGGCACTTGGCTGCTATTGATGTGAAGAGACCAGTGATAGGTCAATAAAGCTCAAATTACCGGTATTATCGTCCACCCCCGTCGGACTACCATCATTCAGAAGGACTAAAATCAGAACTCATTAATCAAAATTAACTACTTGCTCACCTCTACCATCCACCCGCAGGGAACCCCATAACGTATGATGAGCATTAAAATCAGCTAAAATTACTTTATTTTGTGGCAGACGTTCCTGAAGAGCAAAGAGCTCATCATAGGCTATCACAGCATCAGGGGGACAATAAAGTGAACATATAGCCAGATACGTGCCATTAATTTTTACTTTGCATGCGACAAACTCCAAAATAGACTCACCTAGTCACTTCTGTGATAGGGAGGCTTTGGTGGATGTACATGGGGGACTCCGCCTCCACCCCTACCCTCACGATCCTTCCGGACATAAAGGTAGTTCCTCAGCGAAACGACCTCGTCAAAAGACGAGGTGTGTTAAATGCGTTTTTTGGAGAACTATAATATCGGGAGCATAGGACGAGGCTAATAATTTAAAGGGCATTTACTTTAGATCTAAGACTTCGACAGTTCCATTGTATAATGGTCGACGCGAAGATTACGTTTTATGGGGTTTTGGGAAATGCCTTGTCCACCAGATTTTTCTTCTTTTTTTGGGGGGGAGACCCTCCTCTCCCTCGCTTCCCGGGGGCCTCTCTCGGGGTGGTTGGAGAAGAAGCCTCCATGTCCTGCACCTCCTGGCGAGGGAGGGCGACTGACAGATTGCGACCTGCTTCTCTCACGAGAAGCCGATCGCGAGCCAGACGAAGTCTCACAGGAGTAGCCCGGACGGGAAGGTGCGCTCCGGACTGTGATCGGTATCAGCCTCCTTAGGATTTTATGCTGGGTTTATGCAGCCATTTGATCGACCAATTAGTCAAATGATACACTTTAATATTTAATTCTTTAACCGTTGTTTAAGTCAGCAATTCCTTATCCTTGGCGCAAGCTGTTGACTGACATTACTTGCACTTGGGGTGATGTTAGTTACGCTTCAGCATAGGAAGTATCGGGGTTTGTGTGTCAAACTTTTCCACTTTCCCCTTAGCTTCAGTATAAACTAACTTATGCTTTCTCATATTTTGCCAATGTCTTTAGTCTCCTTCTTTTTAGGATGCTGCATCAGCAGATCTGACTGATGGGGACCTCCACAGTTAGCACATTTGGAAATCTGGTAGGACATGTGATGGTGTCATGGGCTTCAGCACATTTCCGGCAAACAAAATTTACTCGAGTCTTTATCAATACATCTTAATGAGGTGTGTCGAATTTTTGGCATCATTACAATGCATTGGCTTTTGGACATAAGGTTTTACTTGCACACGTTCATAACCGACGTTATAGTTACTTTAACTCGAAGATCATGAATTTGCGTCAGCTTAAGTAAATCCTTAATCTGGGAGTTGTATTGTACTTTAACAAGGAGGCTTCCATCTCGCAATTTTTTGGGCAAAATCAAATCGCCGTCCACTTGACCATCAAGGACCTTTTTGATGATAAAGGGGTTCAAAGTTCAAAAGCGATTGATTTTCATTCACGCATTTACATTCGCGAACCTTGCATTCTCGGTGGGGATTTTGAAAAGTGGTCTTCTCGTTCTGTCGTTAGTGGGGGTTCCGTTTTTTCAGGGTCGAGTTTGTCTTAGAGTGTTTATGAGTTTGCCCATTTCCCCCTTGAGGAGGAGAAGGGTAGCCCGGGGGATCATCCATCCTGGGCATCGGACCCGGTCCGACCCCTTTGCTTAAATCGTTCTCTGAAGGGATTTAAAAAACTCTTAACTTTTTGGTATCAACCTAACAGCAATAGCTAAGAGAGAGTAAATCAGTATTTCGTCCTCTACCCCCCAGTGGAAGCCTGGTTGCGTTCTCCAGTACCACAGAGAGGATCGAGTTATGTGGAGGACACTCCCTTACCGCCGAACTTGCCTAGTGCGAAGGACGGTAAGTCGGTGCCCACCCCCCAGGCGAATACGGGAGCCCACAAGGGTACTCCGGTAGGCTCAGGGAAGTCACATGATAGAGGAAAAATTTAGAATGGAGAAAAAAGTGCGCCCAAAGGACGCCCCAGACTACTGGGCCTCCCTACCCAGGGGTCAATGCCCGTAAGGGCTACCCTGGTGTAGAAGAGAGCTGCGGGTCTGAGGTGGGGTGCTGACTACGCCTACTGTAGTCTCGTGTCACCTTTCAAAAACAAGAGCACTGAAGGTGCTGGCAAAGCACAAAAAATGATCTGTAATTTACAGGATTTTACTTTAATTTAATTTACTTTAGAAAAACTCAGGAACAACAATGTCTAGTGAGACGAGAGGCCCCGGGCTCCAGGGTAGCTCTTGTGGCACAAGACTTTGTATTTGTTGTTTTCTGCGTTATGACCAAGGTGTTTGCTCGACAAAAGCTGAAACACGAGTGGAACATCTTTTTTTTTTTTTTTTTTTTTTTTGGATTTTTTGGCTATCAACCAGCGGCATGTGGCCAAGGTTATTAAGCCAATGGATCCAATTTATTCTGTCAATCTAGATAAGGTCATAAAAATTTTGTCCCTTAGAAAAGTGATTACTTTACTTATATTTTTCATCATTTTGTAAAAGATTTGAGATTGTAAATTCAGTATTTTTGTTTCGAAAATAATTTTTTATGTTAATTTTATTATTATGAATCATATCCAGTGCCAATTGGATGCGATTTGCTGAGAATTCTGCATTATTGCTGGAATGCCATAATGCACAATCATCAGCGTACAGTGAGTATTTAAGATTCCGAGGAGGAGCTGGTAAGATGTCATTGATCATACATAGAAAATAATGTTGGTGACAAGACACTTCCTTGTGGAACCCCGTTTGTCTGGGACAAAAATGTCCGAAAAAGTGACTTTGTGGGAAAATAATTGACACCCAAACGTTCTGTCAGAAATGAAATTTGAATAAAAAAAGGGCAAGTTTCCACGTAATCCAAAAGCATAAATTTTTCTGAGTAGGCCATATCGCCAGTCATGTCGTAGGCTTTTTCTATATCTAAAAATTTCTGAAATCAAAAAATCTTTTTGGCAATGGCCCCTTGAATATGACTGTCCAGCTTTTAAATAGCTGATCGAGAGTGGCGTCCCTTGCGGAAGCCGCACTGCTTGTCAACTAGTAAATTACTGGAATTTAAAAAATGCAATAGCCTACTGTTAACAATTCGTTCCATGACCTTGCATAAGCAACTTGTCAACGCAATTGGGCGGTAGGAGATGGCAAGTCTGGGATTACCCCTCCTTTTAATATGGGAATGATGTGGGCAAAGTGCATGAGTTTTGGGAAAAATGTGACTTTTTCCCAAAATTTTATTGTACACTTCTAGCAATTAATCATGTCATAAAGATTAAGATGCTTCATCATCTCATATCGAATCTCTCGGGGCCTGGGGATGTTCCCCTACAGGCTTCTAGGCTGGACAAGCTCATCCATTGTTAGATCTTTATTGTAATCCAAAGTATCTCCTGTGGCAAAGTGAATTGGTTGCAGCTCAGCCTCTTCCTTGGTGGGGCAGGAAGGTGGGATGGTAATTAGCCGAGCTGCTTGTATGAGAGAACTGCCCGGCGAGTGCATTAGCAATGTCTCTAGGTGAATCGAAATTATTGCCCTCTTCATGATGTTATTGATTTTAAAGATGATTTTTTCTTATTGATTTTATTGATAGTGGACCCAAAACCCCTGATATTTTGGTGTTGCTGTTTATTGTAGAGACAAAGCTCCGCCAGGAGTCTCTTTTTGCTTGTCTTATTACTCTACGAGCCCTAAACTCTTGCTTGTTTGTAATTGCAAAAGTTCTCATTAGTGATGTTATTTTTTAAAAGCCTGTAGGCCTTATTGCGTCGGCACAGCGCCCTGCGGCAATTTGGTGTCCACCATGGAACTCTATGCTTAACGCTATCTGTCGAAGTTTTAGGAATGGATAGCAATGCTGCTTCTATAATCGAATTCTGAATATTGTTACTTTATCATCAATGGTTTCTCCAACAAGTTCGAGCTTGACGCTCCTTGTGAAGGGGGACCCAGTCTGCTCTTTTACGTTAAAATTTTGGCGCTGAAGGCGTTCTCACTGTGCGCATGAATATTTAATCAAAATAGGAAGATGATCGACTTCCCAACGAGTCGTCAATGGGGGTGCCCCAGGCACTTGGCTGCTATTGAGAAGAGACCCGTGATAGGTCAATAAAGCTCAAATTACCGGTATTATCGTCCACCCGCGTCGGACTACCATCATTTAGAAGGACTAAATCAGACTCATTAATCAACTTAACTACTTGCTCACCCCTACCATCCACCCCCAGGGAACCCCATAAACGTATGATGAGCATTAAAATCAGCTAAAATACTTTATTTTTTGGCAGACGTTCCTGAAGAGCAAAGAGTCATCATAGGCTATCACAGCATCAGGGGGACAATAAAGTGAACATATAGCCAGATACGTGCCATTAATTTTACTTTGCATGCGACAAACTCCAAAGTAGAATCAATAGTCACTTCTGTAAAAGGGGGGCTTGGTGGATGTACATGGCGACTCCGCCCCCACCCCCACCCTCACGATCCTCCCACATAAATGGTAGTTCCTCAGCGAAACGACCTCGTCAGAGACGAGGTGTGTTAAATGCGTTTCTTGGAGACTATAATATCGGGAGCATAGGACGAGGCTAATAATACTTTAGATCTAAGACTTCGACAGTTCCATGTATAATGGTCGACGCGAAGATTACGTTTTATGGGGGTTTTGGGAAATGCCTTGTCCACCAGATTTTTTTTTCTTTTTTTTGGGGGGGAGACGCCTCTCTCCCTCGCTTCCCGGGGACCCTCTCGGGATGGTTTGGAGACAGAAGCTCCATGTCCTGCACCTCCTGGCGAGGGAGACGACTGACAGATTGCGACCTGCTTCTCTCCGAGGGAAACGATCGCGAGCCAAGAAAGAAGTCCTCACAGAGTAGCCCCGGACGGAAGGTGCGCTCCGGACTGTGATTCGGTATCAGCCTCCTTAGGGGTTTTATGCT
>NW_023643331.1:0-9292 GCF_015228065.2 Penaeus monodon | reverse complement strand
AGGTAAAATTTTTTTTATTTTTTAAAAAAAATGTCTTTTTTTTTTTTTTTTTTGTAGATATTTTCCCATGATATTTTGTGCGCGTGTGTGGCAAGTCTATAGAAAACGATTTAAATTTTGGTGTTAGTAACGTAACAGTATGTATAATTCTTTTCGATTACTCTGATCAAGATTAATTATTTTTGATAATCTCGGGGAAAAAAAAAACACGTTCCCTCTTTCAACTGAGAAAACTATACCCAATGGTTCTAAGGAAGGTGAAATCAACCCTTTAAAAAGTTTTTCCCAATACATGTGCTGTATGTATTGATATCTTAAAAAAAAAATTTTTTGCTCTTTCGAGAAAATAGAATTTAATTCTTTTTTAATCCTTTTTATTGAATCAATGGGTTCTGAAAAAAAATAATTTTTTTAATTAAAAAAATATATCAAGACAACATATAAAAAACTTTGTTTTTGTGACAAACAAAAGTAGCCTTTTTTATCTACACCTACACTAACTATACACGGATGCATTAAAAAAAAAAGGAAATAAAGTTTGAAAAAAAAAAGTAGAGGCGAGATGAACTGGTCATTTGCTTTTTTTTTTCTTTCTTTCTTTAAGATATCAGAATACAGCATCGTATTGGGGTAAGTTTTTAGATTTTGATTTTTCCCCTCTTTGGAAAACCCCCGCTAGTAGGTGCCGAGTTAAAAACGGCGAACGTGTATTTTCTCGCGGCTGTTCGAATGTGGACGGGGTCCCAGAAAGTAATAAAAAGCGAAAAAAATGGTAGATTTTAGCAGAAGATAAAAGCGTTCGATTAATCACACACACACACACACACACACACACACACACACCACACACACAACCCCACACACACACACACACACACACCCCAACACACACACAAAAAAGATCTAATTTCATTTTAGCCCCACAGCGGTTTTTCCCTCAGTTTATGTTCTATGATGAAAAAAAGCAATGTAGCAGTTTTTCTGTAATTTTTCGGTTTTGTGGCGAAAGAAAAAAATCTGTCATTCATTTGCGGTTAGCCCCTACTAGATGGGGTAACGTCTAAAAAGATTTTCAAAGAAATATGCTTTCGTAAAAATTATCAAAAGAATATATAAACTTTGACTTTGCAATGAAAATAAATAACAAAATTTTAAAGACGCCTAGACATTACAGTGATAGACATTTAATTTACAAACGATAGAAGAAAATTGCAAATTAACAACAAAAATGAGAGCAACATATACCCCCTCCCTAGATAAAGGAAAACATTTTTAAGATATTAGATATATAGGACATCCTTAATGGAAGTAAGATTATTTCCTTCCTTAAAACCACCAATTTGTTTGAGTTAAACCAAGCTAACGGATTTACTTGCTAGCTGTTCGAAGGGGAGCGTCTCCAAAAAACCCCATGGCTTATGGAATATTAAAGAGCAAAAAAACATTATCAGAATTTAGCACAAGAAAAGTGTATTCGTGATGAACAAACAAATCATACATATATTTTGTAACTCTCAAGTAAAAATTTGTGCACACACGCATACGCACACCACGCGCGCGAGACAGGCGACACAAACACACACACCACCCCCGCCACGCACACGCCGCACGCAATGCACGCACGCAACGCACGCACACGCGCACTACACATACGCACACACACATAGCAGTACAACACACAAGGGTTTTAAAAGCGTTTTAAATTTTCTCATCCCCTTGCGGTTTGCTTTCAGTAATGTTATATAATGGAAAATATAAGTAGTATGTTTCTGTTTTTAAAATGTGTTTTGTTTCGGTGAAAAGAAAAGTCTGCTTCATTATTTGATCAGCTGCTATAGGGGGGGCAGCTTGAGAAAAAACAAACTTCTCAGCGAATTGAAAATTTTTTTTGATTTGGCCTACATAGATTTTAAAGTATGAGGGTTTTCTACTTTCAAAAAAATATGAAAAAATATCATTGTTAATTGTTTGTTAAAAAGGGGGGATGCCCCCTTACCTCTATAGGCTTTACCATTCGAAAAAAATTTCCAAAAAAATTGCTTTTGAAAAAACTTTCCCCTAAAAATCCAGCATTTTGCAGTTTTGCAACCCCTTATTTGAAAAAAGAGAAATATCAAAGTTTTTTTGTTTCTAAAAATAGATATTAAAATTATGGCTATTTTATTATACCAACCCGCTCTTTTTTACAAACAACCGGGGGTTTTTTCGCTTTTTCATAAAAAAAATATTTACGCAGTTTAACCAGGGGGTTTGCCAGAGTACAGTTTGGGGACCCCGCATTGTACTGAAATAAAATTTTCCGCAACTGACACACACACACACAACACACACATATAATATATTATTATATATATATATATATATATATTATATATATGTTTATATAATTGCGGCGATTACAGTGAAAATGTTTTAAAAGCGGCAGAGAATTTCCTCCTAATTAGTTGGGGGGACTGCGAGTTGAGAAGGGCCCGGGGGTTTCCACTAACTTTTTTTTTCCTGAAAACCCACACCAATGATAAATACAGAAACGATAATTCATCCAATGCCCGTCGCGGGGTTTTCAAGGGGGGGTTATTAGGGGCAACCAGGCTGAAATTTTAAATATGATTGGAAGACAAAGAAGAAAAAAGAAAAAGGTCCAATTAAAAAAAACTTTAAAAATCGGAAGTAGAAGAAAAGGAAAATGAAAAGATGGGTAAATACATACGTCTGAAACAAAATGGATAAAACAACTTTCAAATACGGGAATCATGAGCCCAAATTTGGAAAAGAAATGGAAGTTTCAAAAACTAAAGAAAGCAAGACAGTTTTTTTTTTCAAAAGAAGAAGGAAATATAGTCACGGATTTTGCTATGTTTTCTCACGAAAAAAACTGCAAAATGCACTAATTGGTAAGCCAATAAAGGATGCTTTTTAAAAAGTCAGAATACAAGCAAAAACCTCATAAATTAGTACATACAATGCACGCACCAACCAATATTGAAGTGATGAAGAAGGAATTTTTTTATACTCTCCCCAAGATACTTGGGACACAATCCCAACGAGATATAAAAATAATCAGGGGAGACCACGCCAAAGTGGAAAAAGATTAAAAAATGACACTGGGGAAAAAATTCGACCTTGGAGATTAAAGAAAGAGGTAAAATTTTATTGAACTGTAGTCAAAAAATTTTAGTTATACCCAAATACTTTTTTCCCAACACCCCCCAAGACATTGTACACGTGGTTTTCACCAGACAAAAGAACACGCAACCAAATTGATACATTGGCTGAACCAAAAATGGAAGAGTTGCATAAAAATTCCAAAACAAGACCTGGTGCCGACTGAACAGTGACCACCAACTATAACTATCGACTTTAAAAAAGACTCAAAAAGATGGAGCGTCCAACACCCCCTTTAAAAGCCGATACAAAATCTTGATAAAAATTACAGAATTGCAGTGTCAAACAAATTTAAAATACTAATCAATGTGAAGATGATAAAACACCAAATGATTTGTGGGAAGAAGGAAAAACTCTTGCTGAGCACTGCTTAAGAAACTTCCCCAAAAGAAAAAGAAAAATTCCCCTGGATATCTGAAAAAACACAAAGTGAAAATTAAAACAAAAAGATGCCAAAAAAAAAAAGGTATAATAATCCAGTTGAAAAAGAATTCAAAAAAAAAAATACAAAAATTCAAAGATTATTTCGACAAGATAAAGGAAAAATATTTTAAAAGAACATTTCCGAAATTTAAAACTGTTCTATCAATAAGCAACTAAAGAACTTACCAAGGAGTACGAAAATCAACGAAAATTTAAACCTAAATGGAACTATCAAAACTGAAGATGACTTGTTTTAGTGATGGAAAGAAGTCAAAATAGATGGAATCAATATGTTCCAACTTATACAAAAAGAATAAAAAACTAAAACAACATTAATTAGACTCAATGACAGCGAGGATGAACCCCCGCCACTGCTGGACGAAGTTTAAAAAACCATAAAAAAAAGTAAGAATAACAAAAAGCCACGGGAAAGATGAAAAAAAACAGCAGAACTAATTAAGAATGTGGCGAAAGTGTTTGGGAAAACTTTTCTACAAACTCTGTACAAAAATATGGAATGAAAAAAAAGGCCAGAAGACTGGGTAAAATCAGTCTTACTCCCATACCTAAAAAAGTGAGCACCCCAAAGCAACAATAATAGGACAATTTCCTTAATAAGTCACGCAGCAAAATTTTTTTGAAAAATTTTTGCTGAAAGAATGAATTTAAGTTTTAAAAGAGGGAAAATTTCAGACGAACAAGCGGGTTTTCGCCCCGGGAAAAAGGGACCAGAAAAACCCGATTCTAAAAATTTTTAAAATTTATATAGAGAAAAACAGGAACATCATAAAGACCCTATACCGGGGTTTTTATCGATTATGGAAAGCTTTTGATATGTTGATCACGATATCCTCTGGAATAACATGTACGATATAAGTTCAAAACACATCATCCAATTAATAAAAACCTTTGACCAACAACAAGCAGCTGTAAGAACCACTTAGGGTTAACAGAAGGTTTGAAGTCAAACCCAAGGAGTACGACAGGGTTGCATTTGTCTCCGCACCCTTTAAAATATATTTTGAAACAATTATGAGAGGTGCTCTAGAGAATTTTTAAGGAAATGGGATGTTGGAGGAAAAAAATATCAAATGAGGTATGCCGAGATATAGTTTTATTGCCAGCAGTACATGAACTACAACAACTACTAGTAAAGTTTGAGAAGCAAGCGAAAAAAGGGTGGCTTTTTCTTAATGCCCAAGAAAACTAAAAATCATGAAGATTCAAAAAACCCCGGGAAAAGAACAATGATGAACATTACAATCAATTGGGGAAGATTTTGGGAAAAAAGTGAAAGAGTTCATTTCTTGGAGTGTTTTAATAATACATATGATGATTACCCGGAGAAAAAAAAGAGAATTACCATGCCAAAGCGCCACAATTGCTCTCAATAAAATCTGGGAAAAACGAAGCATTACCCTTAGGACAAAACTGAGGTTTTTGAAAAATCATTAGTTTTCCCCAAATTTCATCTAGGGGTTTGATGTTTGGGGGTTGAAGTAGATAGACAAAAAAAGAAATCAATAGTTTTGAAAAGTGGTGTTACAGACGAGTATGCGTATTACTGGACAGAGAAGAAGCGAATGATGAAGTGTGAGAAAAAAAATTGTGGGGACCCACTGTTGGGCATCTTGAACAAGAGGAAATTAAAGTTTATTGGCATGTAATGAGAAGTAAAAAAAAATATTGAGAAAAACTTGCTGACAGGGATGGTGGATAGGAAAAAGAGGAAGAGGCAAACCGAAAAACAAGACTGAGCGACAAATCAAAGATATTTGCGGGCGTCGATGGTAAAGTGGAAAGAAAGCGTAAGATCGAGTTTTTGGCGAAGGTGGTGGAGAGGTCCACGGTGTCAAAATGAGCATACCCTTATTGATGATGATATTATATATATATATATATATATAATATATATATATATATATATTAATATATAATATATATATACCCCACACACAACAATGTATTTAATTTTGTACTATGTATATATGTAATTTACATATAAAATAACCATGTCTCCCTCAGGCTCGAAGAAAGCGGCAGGGCTTTCCACGAAGAGAAGGAAAAAGGGGGCCAGCTCCAGCGGCGCAGCCCTCACCGTGACGAGCCCGGGGAGGAGGGGGGGCGCAGGTGGTGCGTGCCGCTTTGGGGAGCAAAGAAAAGGGGGAGGAAATGGCCGGAAAAAAGATGACGTCGACTGAGCGAAAATCGACTTTGGGATCCAGCCAGGCGGTTTGCGTGGCCTCTTGTGGGGGCCTGCTGGTCCAAAGGTGGGTCGCTTTTTTTGATTATTTTGCTATATTTCGCTGTTCTGGGATCAAGTACATGTACTAGAAGCATATTTTTGTTTTGGCATTTTTTTCCTGTTTCAGATTTTCTAATTTTCCCGTTATGAGCATTGCATATATCGGAAAAATTGTTTAATTCTGCCCTTTTTTCACTTTTCAGACGAAAACAAATGAAAGTGACAGCTCTGTGTTTTTTAAAAGGATGTGAAAGGAATGGGGCAATGATTTTTTTTTTTTATATCAAGAGATTAAAACAAAAGCTGTGCATTGCCGTTCTGCTAAACAAAATAAAGAAAAATGTTTTCTGGAGGTTTCAATTTTTTCAGCAGCAAATCTTTTCCCGTCAGGGTTCCTGTTGCTTTTCCAACTCTTTGTTAATGTTGTGTTTATGCCTTTCCCACTTGTTCATTACGATTTATTGTTCTTTTTCATCATCGTTTTCTTCCTGGATTTCAACAGTTTCCATTTTTCAGAAAATAATTTAAAAGAACAGGACCAGGATAAAATGAATACGAGAATGCGAGAAACACCACGTTCGCTCGGAGTATATTAAACAGAATTAATATCGCGGGTGCACACCGGCAACCCCTAAGGATAAGGATAAGTCCGAGTGCGAAGTTTAAAACCGCCGAGCTATGAAGAGGGAAGCCCGGCCTGCGCGACTAATTTCCCGACTCGCCGGTTAAACCCGAGTCCTTGCCCCCCCTTGGTGCCCAGCCACAGCAGAACCTCCACCCGACAGTTGAACTTCTGCGCCTGGGGGGGGCGCGAACCCCCGCCCCCTGGGTGAGAGGCCGACAGGTTCCAAAGTACTCTCCCGGAGGCTCGGCGCCCCTTTTAAATGGTCCGTAAATAACTCCTTAAGACCTACGCACAGTCAGAACCCTTTTTGCAAGACCCAAGAGGCAAGATAGGGTTTTAAGTGCATAGGCTCAACTGTTTGTTTTAAAAACTTTAATAAAATTTTTAAAAGAAAATCGGATTAAAACTGTACATACATAAAATGAAAAAAATGAAACTGCGATATTCGCACTGTAAGGGGATATTAAAAAGAGGGTGAAAGCAGTTCAGGGGCAGCGGGTGGAGTAATCATGGTTCACGGCCTCTCTCTGCTGTTTTCTCCCTTTTCCCCAAGCGAAACCCCCCACTCGTTTTATTTATTTTTGGGTTTCCAGAAAAAATCTTCAAATTTCGAACTTACTTGTTCCTTTTTAAAATTTTTCTTGGGGAATTTTTCCCCATAAAACTTGGTCACCTTCTGTTTAAATTTTTTTTTCTCCTTTAATTTGCCTTCGGAATTTTTTATTCATTTCTATGTATTTTCGTGTCTGAAATCCTCTCATTTTATCCTCTTAGCTTTCTCCCTTTCATTATTTTTAAACTTCCGCTTTCGTATTCATTCTCGTAACTTTTTCTCATTTCTGTTATAGGAGACATGCACACTACATTCACGCAAGCGCATACAAAAGGCACACACGCACGTACATGCCCCCCCAAAAACCCTTTTCTCTACATTACAAACCAACGCCCCATGCAACTCGGGAAGGTTCTCATAGTGGCAGCACAGAAACCAACACGTGACAGGCCGGGGACAAGAGAGACTTTCGGGACAGTTTTGGGCCTTTTTGAGATTAAAGAAAAACCCTCTCGGGAAGGGAAGTGAACCCACGCGAAGGAGGGTTGGGCCGGAGCCAGGAGAAAGTACAAGGTTTCAACTCAGGGAAAACCACATGCTCAAAAATGATCAGTGTGGTGAATCTGGGGTTTAGAAGTACGAAAGGAAGCGTTTTTACTGTAGAAAGAAGGTTACATGTATCTGTTTTACACACACACACACACACGAAAGCACCACAAACAGGGACACACAGACACAAAGACACAACAGACATATACATATAATATACATTAAGACATACAAAACACAATACATCCCATAATAAAAATGCACAAAACACACAAGATATATATACATATATATATATTATATATATAATTTTAATAAATATACATTAATCCTTATATTATTATTATATATAATTATATATTATAAATATTATATATAATATATATATATGATATACTAATAATATACACTTAAATATACAACAAATATAACACAATATAAATACATACAAAAAACATTTTAATAGTATGTAATTCACAATATGTGTAAACATATACATTTTTTAGTACACATATATAAATACAGATATATATGTTTTAATCATACTTTAAATATGTGAATTACATATTTATGTATATATTGAATACATATATATACCTACTTAAAAAATACATATGGTATATATACACACCGCAACATTAATCCATTAAAATTAATATATATATAAATATATTTATTATATATATAAAACATAATATAATCATAATATATATATATATATATATAAATATATATTATGTATAATAATAATGTGTGGTGTGTTGTGTGTGTGTGTGTGTGTGTGTTGGTGTTTTTTCATTAATCTTTCGGGGGCGATTTTTTAAAAACGATCATATCATATCCATGGGCTAACGCCCACGGGGGCGCATAGCCGCATCCACCATTCGCTTCCAGCCCCGAGGTCCTCATGGGAGTTCCAGGCAAGCCCCGGCCCATCTCAATTCCTCGCGACAGGTCTGTCGAGCTGCCCCAAACATGACCTCTTGTGTTGTCCCACAGGGGTCCTCCACCCAGGGTTGCCGCAAAGAGATACCCGAGGGCAGGGTCATCGAAGGGAAGCGAGCTAGGGGCCCATATAGCCTGAGTTTACGATCCTGGATTTTGCAAGAAAGGTCCCTGTAGTCTCACGGGGGCAGCCCTCGGTTGGCACGCGGGGCCTGCCAACTGTACCCCTGATCGGCGAAGGGACTTGTTACAAAAAGGGTCAAGACGGACTCCAAGCACAGAAGTTTCCAGGTTTTGCTTCCATAGAGAAAACCTCCCTTTTTGAGTTTTAAAAAGGGAACTAAATAATAGCTTTGAAAACAAACATCGCTTTGTCTTACTAGCAAAAACGAAGGGAATTTTTATTACAAGCGAAAAAAAACGCATTTTTCAGAGCTTTTAGCTGGGGCACCATTTATAGATGCTGTGGGATAGGTCGCAGTACGCGGTTTCGTCAGAGTTTACCACCTAGGTTTGATGAGGTAACTCTGTTGGGCCTGTATGGGACAAGTATTCGCTGTGTCCCCATTTTGGTGACGTGGCTTTTAACGCGAACTGCAGTACCGGTCTCGAGCAATAGGAGGGTTTAGCATGGTATTGCATTGTTTTGCGCCCGCTCTTGTAGAATTGCTCGTTTTTGTCGCGTTTGCGACGCATATGTTCATCGAATACATTCCTAGGTATGCAGGGGAAGCGTATGGGGGACCCGGTGGGAACTGCAGGAGAAGTTTTTTTTTTTTTCGTGGGA
>NW_023643330.1:5000-9292 GCF_015228065.2 Penaeus monodon | reverse complement strand
AGTGTGTGTGTGTGTGTGTGTGTATGTATGTGTGGTGTGTGTGTGTGTGTTTTTATCTGGTCTTGGGACCAGCACTAACTTGGGCTGGCTTGCCCACCCAGTGGCTAGGTAGGCAATCGAGGTGAAGTTCCTTGCCCAAGGGAACAACGCGCCGGCCGGTGACTCGAACCCTCGAACTCAGATTGCCATTGTGACAGTCTTGAGTCCGATGCTCTAACCACTCAGCCACCGCGGCCTTATATCATCATCAATAACGGTATGCTCATGTTTGAGCAGCCGTGGACCTCTCCACCATCCTTCGCCACTAAACTCGATCTTACGCTTTTCTTCCCACTTGTACCATCGACAGCCCGCAAATATCTTTGATATTGTCGCTCAGTCTTGTCTTCGGTTTGCCTCTTCCTCTGTTTCCTATCATCATCCCTGTCAGCAAGTTTTTCTCAATACTTTTACTTCTCATTACATGACCAATAAACTCCAATTTCCTCCCGTTCAAGATGTCCAACAGTCGGTCCCCACAATTCACCCCTCTCAGCACTCCATCACTCGTCCCCCCCTCCGTCCAGCCAACACGCAGCACTCGTCTGTAACACCACATTTCAAAACTATTGATCCCCTTCCTGTCTATCCACTTCAACACCCAACACTCAGAACCACATGATGCAATTGGGAAAATTGCATCATGTGGTTCTGAGTGTTGGGTATATATCAATCAATAACGGTATGCTCATGTTTGAGCAGCCGTGGACCTCTCCACCATCCTTCGCCACTAAACTCGATCTTACGCTTTTCTTTCCACTTATACCATCGACAGCCCGCAAATATCTTTTATATTGTCGCTCAGTCTTGTCTTCGGTTTGCCTCTTCCTCTGTTTCCTATCACCATCCCTGTCAGCAAGTTTTTCTCAATACTTTTACTTCTCATTACATGACCAATAAACTTTAATTTCCTCTTGTTCAAGACGTCCATCAGTCGGTCCCCACAATTCATCTTTCTCAGCACTTCATCATTCGTCTTCTTATATATATATATATAATATATATATTATATATAATATGTATATATACATATATTATGGGGCCGCGGTGGCCGAATGGTTAGAGCGTCGGACTCAAGACTGTCACGACGGCAATCTGAGTTCGAGGGTTCGAGTCACCGACCGCCGCGTTGTTCCCTTAGGCAAGGAACTTCACCTCGATTGCCTGCCTAGCCACTGGGGGACCAAGTCAGCCCAAGTCAGTACCGGGTAAATAGAGATGGTGACTCGGGGAAAAAAAAAAAAAAAAAAAAAAAAAAAAAAAAAAAAAAAAAAAAAAAAAAAAACACCGGGCGGAAGGCAATGGCAAACCACCGCTCTAAATTGCCAAGAAAATCATGGAAGCCCATGATCGTCAAGCCGCGGTGGCCGAATGGTTAAGAGCGTCGGACTCAAGACTGTCACGACGGCAATCTGAGTTCGAGGGTCGAGTCACCGACCGCCGCGTTGTTTCCCTTGGGCAAGGAACTTCACCTCGATTGCCTGCCTAGCCACTGGGTGGCCAAGCCAGCTCAAGTCAGTGCTGGTCCCAAGCCCGGATAAAATAAGAGGAATGATTACCTAAAAGGTAACACCGGCACTCTCCGTGGAAAGGAACTGGGGACCCTACCACGTACTCACTCCAAGAGCATCACAACGTGAAAACTGCAATTGAGTATCATGCTGTGATGGTGAAAACCACGTGTACAAGTGTCTTGGGTGGTATTGGAACATGTATTGGCTATAACTAAATTATTTGTACTACAGAATTCAATAAAATCTTTACCTCTTTCATTTATATCTCCAAGGCCGAATTTTCCACAGGTGTCATTTTTTAGATTATTTTTTTCCTACTTTGGCGTTGAGGTCTCCCATGATTATTTTTACATCTCTGTTAGGGATTGGTCTAAAGTATCTTGGAGAGAGTTATAAAAAAATTCCATTTCTTCATCACTTGCAATATTGGTTGGTGCGTAGCATTGTATGATACTAATATTATGAGGTTTTGCTTGTATTCTGACTTTTAAAATGCGATCATTTATTGGGCTGTACCCAATTAGTGCATTTGCAGTTTTTTTCGTGAGAATCATAGCAACTCCGTGACTATAATTTCCTTCTTCTTTTCCAGAAAAAAGAACTGTCTTGTTTTCTTTAGTTTTGAAACTTCCATTACTTTTCCAATTGGTCTCACTGATTCCTAGTATTTGAATGTTGTATCTATCCATTTCGTTACAGACAGTATGTAATTTACCCATCTCTTTCATTTCCTTACGTTCCACGTTCCGATTTTTAATGTGTTTCTTAATGGACCTGTTTTCTTTATCTTCTTTGTCTTCCAGATGCATATTTAACATTGTCAGCCTGGTTGCCCACTAACTAACGCGCCCCTTGATAACCCACGCGACGGGCGATGTGGTATGAATTATCGTTTCTGTATTTAATCATTGGTGTAGAGGTTTGTCAGGAGAAAATAAAAGTTGAGTGGAATCCCCCAGGCTCCTTCTCAACTCGCAGTCTCCAACTAATTAGGAGGAACGATCTCTACCGCTTTTAAAACAGTTACACTGTAATACGCCAGACATATTATTTGGTGAAACCAGTAATCAGTAGAACTGAAGGTGTTTTCACCAGATATATATATAATATATATATAATTATATATATATATATATATATATATATATATATATATATATATCTGGTGAAAACACCTTCAGTTCTACTGATTACTGGTTTCACCAAATAATATGTCTGGCGTATTACAGTGTAACTGTTTTAAAAGCGGCAGAGATAGTTCCTCCTAATTAGTTGGAGACTGCGAGTTGAGAAGGAGCCTGGGGGATTCCACTCAACTTTTATTTTCTCCTGACAAACCTCTACACCAATGATTAAATACAGAAACGATAATTCATACCACATCGCCCGTCGCGTGGGTTTATCAAGGGGCGCGTTAGTTAGTGGGCAACCAGGCTGACAATGTTAAATATGCATCTGGAAGACAAAGAAGATAAAGAAAACAGGTCCAATTAAGAAACACATTAAAAATCGGAACGTGGAACGTAAGGAAAATGAAAGAGATGGGTAAATTACATACTGTCTGTAACGAAATGGATAGATACAACATTCAAATACTAGGAATCAGTGAGACCAATTGGAAAAGTATGGAAGTTTCAAAACTAAAGAAAACAAGACAGTTCTTTTTTCTGGAAAAGAAGAAGGAAATTATAGTCACGGAGTTGCTATGATTCTCACGAAAAAAACTGCAAATGCACTAATTGGGTACAGCCCAATAAATGATCGCATTTTAAAAGTCAGAATACAAGCAAAACCTCATAATATTAGTATCATACAATGCTACGCACAAACCAATATTGCAAGTGATGAAGAAATGGAATTTTTTTATAACTCTCTCCAAGATACTTTAGACACAATCCCTAACAGAGATGTAAAAATAATCATGGGAGACCTCAACGCCAAAGTAGGAAAAAATAATCTAAAAAATGACACCTGTGGAAAATTCGGCCTTGGAGATATAAATCTTCTTCTTCTTCTTCTTCTACAGGCTTTTGTCCCAGTTCAACTGGGGTCGCCGGTGCGGATCTTCCTCCTCCACTCTGCCCTATCCAGGGCCTCCCCCTCCGTCACTCCCGCCGTCTCCATGTCCTCCTTGCTGAAGGTCCAGGGAGCATGGGCCGTTCCGTTCACCGGCCGCCCATCGATTGTAATCGGCTGGGAGCTTCATGTTTGGAAAACATTTCGGAATGTACCTTGGGGAACTAGGATCGCATCATGGCCACCAAGTCGTTGAAGTCAGTTAATTCTTTCTGAGAGGTGATCAAAAGGAACATTGTGAACTACCCGACAACTGTTGAGTTACTATTGATCTCAGTTCCATTTGGCTTCTCTCACATGGGTCAAGAACGATCTCGCGAACATGCGGTGGGATGTCGACCTTAGGAGGGTCAGGCTCTGCAGCGGCCTGTCTGCATTCCTGATTCTCCGCATCATGTATTGGCTTGGCAGGGGTTTTTACGGCCGGATGCCCTTCCTGCCGCCAACCTCTTTTAGTCGCCTCTTACGACACGCAGAGGGTACGTTGGACCTATTCTACCCCGGGGTCCACACGGATGCCTTGGAGATATAAATGAAAGAGGTAAAGATTTTATTGAATTCTGTAGTACAAATAATTTAGTTATAGCCAATACATTGTTCCAACACCACCCAAGACACTTGTACACGTGGTTTTCACCAGACAAAAGAACACGCAACCAAATT
>NW_023643329.1:0-9293 GCF_015228065.2 Penaeus monodon | reverse complement strand
TTTTCCTTTCCCCCCCCCGGCACCTACGTCTGGGGGGGGAACAAAGGAAAGGTTTCCCGACCTCCTAAGAGGAAGAAGCTGCCCCCACGAACCGGAGATCTCGACATCAGGAGTTCCCCCAAGTAAAGCAAGTGCAGAGGAACCACAGGAAAAAGGTTCCAACAGCACCACACGGTCCCCCCCAGACCCAGAAGACATGTTCTTCGACGAGGGGGACATGTCGATCCTGATCACTGCTGTGTCACAGCAGTGGCAGTATCCTTGTCCAGGACCAGGAAGAGGCGGATAAGGCAGTCGATGGTGCCATGACGACACTCAAACAGACCGTGAAAAGCATAAGGGAAGGAAGATGGAGAAGGCCAAATCAGCCCAATCCTCTCCTCAGCCCAGGTCGAGACTCCTCCCCTCTCCAAGCCAGGCTATGCCCTCACAGGCAGAGCTTAGCCAGGCTATGCCCTCACAGGCAGAGCCTAACCAGGCTGATTCAGTGCCACAAGCCGAATCAGAAGAAGCTGAGCCTGCCCATGCAAGGCCAGCCAATGCACAGAAACAGCCTGGCCTGAGAAAAAGCCAAAGACGAAAAGTCAGAGCTACCAAAGGCTCTCCACCCCCCAGTGGATCCAGGGATAGCCTGACAGCCGAAGAGAGCCCTCAAGCAGTGAGGATCTCACAATGGAGTTGTCAGACTCCGACCGTCAACCCGAATGTGACGATGTCTCTGATGTAACTATCAATTAGTAACATCATGACACGCAATCTAAGTATTCTGCAGTGGAACATCTGTGGCTTCTCCTCAAGGAGTGCCATCCTCCACGCAATAGTGCGATCAAGGAGCATTGACATCGTCATGCTCCAGGAGACATTATCAGCGGAAGCTGTTCGCTTCTCAGGGTATCACTTACGCGCTGCACGTTCCGATGGCAAAAGAGGCCTGATGACCCTGGTGAAGCAACAATTCCCTGCTCCGCAATAGCCGATGCACCGCACTGTGGAGAAGATTTTGAATCTCTTGCCGTCGAGATTCAAACTGGCCGGGGGACCCCTGAAATTGTACAACGTGTACAGCAGGCCACACTGTAGTAGCTTAGACATCAGCCAGGTATGTGCTTCCGCAGCACACGACCGAGTGATCATAGGGGAGACTTCAATGCACACCACCCCATCCTGGCTCCCTGCAGGGCACCGGATGCGGCTGGCCGTCACAATTCCCCGAGATCGCTCTCCTCAACAGCCAGGAGCCAACGCATGTGAGAGGAGGGGTCCTAGACCTCACCCTGGCCACTGCGACTCTGGTGGAGAGGATTGGCTGGCGTGTCGATGAGACCGTCATAGTGACCATTATGGCACTATAACAACCCTCATGGATAGTGGCCCAGCCGAAATACCCCGACCGAATCCAAGATGGAAAACAGACAAGGCCAACTGGCAGGCGTTCCAGAGCGCCTTGGCCCGCTGTCTGAGAAGCAATGAACCACACAGAGCGAAAATGTGGAAGTGCTACAAGCCAGACTTGTAAATGCCATTGATGAGGCAGCCTCACTGACCATACCCAAAACTCGGCCTGGGTCCAGGAGTCACAAGGACGCCTGTACTTCAATGACGAGATTAGGGAGGTCAACCACAGGGTAAACATGTGCCGAAAACATTTCCGAAGGCAAAGAACCCCGACAACCTAGCCCTCCTAAGGGAGGCTGTGAGGGATGCCAAGGAAACTGCCAGCAGAGTGAGGCAGGAAAAGTGGGTGGAATGGTGTGAGTCCTTTTGATCACCGTACCACCCTCTCAGAGCTATGGCAACGGGTCAAGCGAGCCACCAGCCGCTCAGCCCACGAATGCACGCACCACGACCCCCAGGCAGAGGCCAACAGACTGGCGCAAAGGTTCTCTGCGAGAACGAGCAGCGACAGTCTGCCAGCCGAACTGAGGGCAAGACAAGAAACGCCTACAACAGACAGGTACTGCTCACATCAGAGAAAGGGGCAGGCCGAAACCCGATAATCAGACGTTATCTTCTGAGGGAAACAAGAGGATGCAAACAAAGCCAGTCCGCAACTCGCCCCGGGCGAGACGGGACTCGTACCCCATCAGCTACCGCGGGACTGGTAGGTGAGCTTGCATTCCTGCAACTAATCAAAGGTCCTGGGATACTTCCACTCTAACCCAGAGCTGGAAGAGGGCTACCAAGTCCCACCTAAACCAAAGGAGCCGGGACGTACCGCCCATCTCTCTCTCAGCGTCTGGCAAGACTGCCGAAGAGGATGGTACTGAACCGGATCCAATGGAAAAATGGGAGCCCCACACGAACACCCTCCACGGGTTCACCAGGGGCATGGCACAGCGCACAGCATAGCCACGATCTTGAGCACAATAACCAAGGGCGCATCTGTGCAGGTATTCCTTGATGGAGAAGGCTTCGAACATGGGCAAGTCCTCTTGCCATTCAGTAGAGCTGACCAAAAAGAATCAGAGGTCAGTTTGTCTTGGATAGTGACTACTTTCCGAATAGACAGACAGAGTCAAATTACAAGGTAACCTATCACCGCACATGCCACTAGAAAAAGGAACGCACAGGGTGGGGTCGGGGTTCTCAGTCCAGGCCCTTTTAAACACACTAATGTCCTGTATCCTCAACATAAACCTCCCAGTGGGGCAAGATTATCACATGCAGACGATCTTGCATCATATCCATGGAGCTTCACTGCCTAAACAAAGCCAGCGTTGTCGGGACTGGTATCCGAGGAGTGTTGCAGGGACAGGACTAAAGATACTCTGCAGCCAACCAACGGCAATGGCTTTGAGACAGAGAGTTCAAGTGCCCAAGTCTGTAAATCCAGGGAACATGGATTGGAGTGGTTCAGGGAATACCTGGTACCTTGGGGTAGGATAGACCGGACCCTCCTCCTCCGCAATGTCCAGTAACTGCTTGACCGAACCAAAGGCAAGGACTGTCTGTCATGAGAGTAATGAGTGGAAGAAGCATCCGGGGCAAGACACAGAGTACTAAGATCATCTACGTACATGCTGTCCAGGCCATTGTATACTAGCCCTCCCTCGCCTCTGATTGGCATCAAGAGAAAATTAAAGACCGATTGGAGACAGTCCCACACGAAGCCGCCAGGGTCATCTGGGTGCCCCAAGGTGGGCGAAGGTCCTCAAACCTCCTGGTGGAGACAAACCTTCTCCCACTGGCATCACGAAAAACAAATTGATCTAACGGCAGCACAATTTCTATCAAGGTCACCAGGCTCCCAGCGAACACAAGCCTAAGACACAAAATAGTCCAGACGCCTAGAACAAGATAAGAAGCGTTTGCAAACAACTCCTGGCTGTCTCACACAGCCCAGGTTGCTAATGTACGCCATCGCTCAAAGAAACCCACTACTGGCCAAGGCATGGGACTATCCCCACACCCCTGACTTTGTCGAACGCTCCGCCGTGGGACAAACTTGATAGAGTTCTCGGTTCATGAGACTCGGCAAGCAAAAAGATGAAGGTGTACGCTAGCCTAAAGGCAGAACCCCCAGAGGGCAGTTGCAACCATTCACCCTGGGGAGCCAACATATTACACAGACGACTCGGTCGATCCCTTGACCCAACACTGCAGGCGACGGCTTTGCAGCAAGGGATGCCACAATATCCATGAGGGGTAAAACAGACAACGCCTCTCGCTCTTCAGGCAGAGGTAGGTTTTTTGCTATCAGGGGAGCACTGAGGACACGCGTCCAGGGAAAAGACACGTGCGTCATACACCAGACCCAAAGGAGTCGTCGACGTCTTCAGCAGCGCTCACCCACTGGACAACATCACCTCCTGACAACCTCGGCACAATACACACAAAGGATGCTGCTCAGGGTAGAAGACTTATCATAAACTGGAGTCCCAGCAGATAGGGATCAGAGGCAATGAGCTGCTGACAGATTAGCCGAAATCGGCCGGGGTATGCCCCCCCAAATCCCGATGATAATACATCCAGAAGCCGAAGTTTACTTAGGAGGAAGTGTACGGTGGCGGCCAACTCCTTCCTCCTGCAGCTCACAGAGAGGAAAACGAGACATTCCCCTCGGCCAGTGGGTACTCAGATGCCACAGGAATGAACCACTGGCACTCTCTGAAATAAAACAACCAGAGGTACCGAAAGTCATCTGCACTAGAATGCGCCTAGTTACCACTGTGCATGGCAAGATATACAAACCATAGAAACATGAAGAGAGGTTGTGCATGCCAGCGGCGAGCCGAACGCCACACTGATACACTAATTGGAGATTGCGTGCACACGCAATCCTAAGGAACAACCCCCACAGAACACAGGCGTCGTGATGGTAAAGAGAAGTGAGAGCTACACCCGGCTACAGGAGAGCCTGCTGGCAATCCACCCGCCACGGTAAAGCACCGAGTAGTGTCAGACCAACAAATGAGAAAAAGCTGACACAGCCGGGCCATAAGGAAAAGGCCGGTGAAGACCAGAAACTTCGCAAAATCTCAAAGCCAAAGCAAGCAATATCAGATCGCTTCCGGCCTTTGGCTAAGACAAAGTGTAGTATCTGTTCTATCCAGCTTAAATATGATACGATCCCCAGTGGGATCTTACGATATTAAAACTGATTTGGAAAAAGGCGAAGGCTAGGGCTTGCTCAACTTTGCACGGATAGGCCCGGTATGCGTAACTCCGGGATTGTTCCACTCCTACGGAGGATATCAACTAAATATATCAATTGCATGTAATCACAAAGCTAAAGATAGCCCCATTCTTAATAGCAGTATAAACAAACTTCAAGAACATATTGACTAACGGTTAAACCCATCGTGTCGAACAATATGATAAGGTACAATACTTCTGCAAATGACACACGAAAATTAAAATGATTTCTGAGAACTGGCCACTTTATGCAGTACCTCCTAGCCTGATCCAATATCTCGGGAAAGTATTAATTATAAAATATATGAAAACATTCAGCTCGAAGTGGTGTAAGAGAACAGTGCTTCCACTCTATGTGACCACCTAGTAGTACCCTTAGGGTATAACATAACTATGAATTGTGTACTTCATCAATTAATTCACGATTGCCCCTTCATTCATTGACTTTGGCGTTACCGTTACATTAAAGTACAAAAGTGGGGCTACAGGAAACTCGAGCATAATAATTATAACTGGTACATACTAAGAATAATGGCATCAAATTAGACAAAGCAATAATGAGTATATCGAATAGTTACCTTGTAATAGTAAAACAAAAGTACTAACATTCTGCTAACAAATTAGTGCTATTATTTCAAATATGGTTTAAACACTTAAGCTGATGAAAGCTACATTAATAACAATAATGACACTATTAATTATTGGCACACGTGAATTTTTTTTTTTTTATCAGTTTTCAAAAGGTTAAACCCAATCGGTCATGGAGCAAGATTACATCCCATGCCCAATGTAATAAAGTATATAGTATATACAGATGTCTCTACAAGCGCTTAATCACCAAGGGGAGTCAGTCATTTGTCCTACCTAGCTACCTGTTTTACCCTTTCTTTGACTTTTAGAAAGGTTCTTTTGCATTATTTCAGTCTAAAGTAACCAAGCTTTCAAAACAGTTTAATAATCAAACACCAGTAACAATAATAACAGGATCGAATCAATGTATTTAAGAGAAAAAAAAATCCGCCTTTTTAAGGAATGGAAAATCAGGATGATCACTAGGGACAGTGGAAAACCATCAGAAGTAAAAAAAAAAAAAACACTGGGACAAAATAAATCCGTGGTGGTATGGGTAAATATTCATGTGGGATTGATATTCAACCAGTCAAACGGTCACCAAAACTCGCAAGCACAAACACTTTAGAGCCGCTTCAAGGCTCATAGGGTTACACTAACAGTCCTCAGCATGGCTGAATATATTCCGAGAATCTTCGTGAGAAACACAGCAATCGCATTATTGAAGCGACCTGTAAAGTATGATAATACTAACAATTCAGAATCTCAATGGCACTCATTAAATTAGGACTTGATACTACACCGAATTGCATGTTTCTTATTGTTATATGAAGATGTAATATGGTTGATTGTGGTTGACAATTATAAAAGCTTGAATGCCTCTGTCACAAATATGATAAAAAATATACACTATGGTAGGAACGTAGTTATACTGTACCGGATTAATAGTATCAGAGCTTCTGGAAAAAAAAAATAATAAGAATAATGCATCCATAAAAGAGATACCTTAAGCCAAACTATTTTTACATTGAATGCATAATCTTCAAAGAACGTATCCAAAGTAATAAACGTGCATATGTCTATGAACGTAAGATTAATTGAATCTGGAAATCAAAAAGGTCCACGAATCCTGTAAACATTATCTAGAGCTGGATTCTACAACGAACATCCTCATGTGTGATGTTCAATTCAAAATGCTAATTCATTAACCCTTCATAAATCTATAAATACAGGTGGATACACATGTACGAAATATTCGCAGAAAGTTAATATTAAATTATTTAAATGCACACAGGGATATGCTTTTTTCAAATCTTGCTTATATTACGTTAGACTAATATCAATATCGCAATACTCTCTCTCTTATATATATATATATATATAATATATTATATATATATATATATATATATATATATATGTATATATATATATATATATATATATATATATATATATATATATATATATGGAAAAATAAACGAAAGAAAATTAGTTCTTTTCTGGGTATACTTGAGTAAACATTCTATGATCGTTTACTATTATGCAATATCTATATATATATATATATATATATATATATATATATATATATATATATACACGTACATTTTCTTGTATATGCAAATACAGAATATGTACGAAAGTGTTCGTGTGCGTGCGTGTTAATGTATGCGCGTACATTTTTACATGTACGTATGCTCGGATGCTTATGAGTGTACGTAGACATGGACGTGTGTCAGCGTGTGCGGGCATATACATGGTCTAAATATTTATATAGTAATAGACCTTGGACATATATGTGTGTGTGTGTGTGTGTGTGTGTGTGTGTGTGTGTGTGTGTGTGTGTGTGTGTGTGTGTGTGTGTGTGTGTGTGTGTGTGTGTGTGTGTGTGTGTGTGGTGTGTGTGGTGTGGCAGGCATGTGTCTGTGGGTGTGAAAGTTTGGCCGTGCGTGAGTTTGCTTGTGTGCGCGCGTACATGTGTTAATAAAGAGGTTTTGTGATAGTTGGTTAAGAAACTACAAGCATTTGCCCGATGAAGCAATAGTTTCTGGGAAGTTTTATTCAGAAAACATTCTCATATGCCAATCGAGATTTCAACAACTTCCAACGTCATGTCGTTTACACCCTTTAAAGTAAGAGAACATCACTAGCAGTCCTCAGAAACATTTTCTCGGGCACACTCACAACCAATATTCAGTATCGCTTCTCGGCCTTTTGGGCTAAGATCAAAGTGTAGTATCTGTTTTATCAGCTTAATATCTGATACGATCCCCATGTGGGATTACGATATTAAACTGATTTTTGGAAAATGGCGAAGTGCTAGGGGCTTGCTCCACCTTTGCCACGGATCGGCCCGGTATTGCAGTACCTCCGGGATTGGTCCACTCCTCCGGGAGGATATCAACTAATATATATTCAATTGTATGTAATCACAAAGCTAAAGATTAGCCCCCTTCTTAATAGCAGGTATTAAACAAACTTCAAGAAAATACTGACTTTAACGGTTAAATCCCATCGTTGTCGAACAATATTGATAAGTTACAATACTTTCTGCAAATGACACACGAAATTAAAATGATTTCTGAGAACTGGCCACTTATTGCAGTACCTCCTAGACTGATCCAATCTCTCTGGGAAGTTATTAATTAATAAAATATATGAACATTCAGCTCGAAGTGTGTAAGAGACCAGTGCCTTCCCACTCCATGTGACACCTTAGTGTAGTAACTTAGGGTATACATAACTATGAATTGTGTCCTTCATCAATTAATCACGATTGCCCCTTCATTCATTGACTTTGGCGTTACCGTTACATTAAGTAACAAAGTGGGGTACAGGAACTCGAGCATAATAATTATACATGGTATCAATACTAAGAATAATGGCATCAAAATTAGACAAAGCAATAATGATTATATCTAATAGTTTTACTTGTAATAGTAAACACAAAAACATCTGCTAACAAATTAGTTGCTTATTATTTCAAATATGGTTTAAACACTTAAGCTGATGAAAACTACATTAATAACAAGTAATGACACTATAATTTATTGGCAACACGTTGAATTTTTTTTTTTATCATTTTCAAAAGTTTAACCCAATCGGCACGGATAGCAAGATTACATGCCATGCCCACTGTAATAAAAGTTTATTTGTAGTATTTATACAGATGTCTCTACAAGCGCTTAATCACCAAAGAGTCAGTCATTTGTCATACCTAGTTCACCTGTTTATCCTTTTCTTTGACTTTTAGAAAGGTTCTTATGCATTATTTCATTGTCTTAAATGTTACCAAGATTTCAATAACAGTTTAATAATCATAACACCAATAACAATAATAACAGTATCGATATCAACTGTATTTAAGAGAAAACATTTTTCCGCCATTTCAAGGAATGGGAAAATCAGGATCGGTCACTAGGGTACATGTGGAACCATCAGAATGTAAAAAAAAACTACTGGGGACAACATAAATCCGTGGTGGTAGGGTTAAGATACTTCATGTGGATTGATATTCAACCAGTCACAACGGTCACCAAAACTCGCAAGCACAACACTTTAGAGCCGCTTCAAGCTCATAGGGTTACACTAACAGTCCTCATCATGGCTGAATATATTCCGAGAATCTTCGTGAGAAACCCAGCAATCGCATTATTGAAGTGATCCTGTAAAGTATGATAATACTAACAATTTCAGAATTCAATGTCACTACATTTAACTTAGGACTTTGATTTACTACACCGAATTTGCATGTTTTCTTATTGTTATATGAATGATGTAATATGTGAATGTGGTTTGGCAAATATAAAATGCTTGAATGCTCTACACCAATATGATAAAATAATATACACTATGGTAGGAAACGTAGTTTATACTGTACATGGTATAATAGGTATCAGAGCTTTCTGGAAAAAAAAAAATAATAATAATAATAATGCATCATAAAAGAGGTACTAAACCAAACTATTTGTATCATGAATGCATATTTCTTCAAAGAACGTATTTCCAAAGGTAATAAAGTTGCATATGTCTAGGAACTGTAAGATAATTGAATATGGTAATCAAAAGGTCCACGAATCTAAACT
>NW_023643328.1:0-7500 GCF_015228065.2 Penaeus monodon | reverse complement strand
TTTTTAAATATAAAATTATATATATAAAATTTTATTTATATATATATATAATAATATATTTTATATATTTATAAAAAAAAAAAAAAAAAAGGGCCGTGGGGGCCGAGGGTTTAGAGCACGGATCAAGATTGTCACGGCGGAATCTGAGTTCGAGGGTTCGAGTCACCGGCCGGCGCGTTTTTCCCCTTTGGGCAAGGAACTTCACCCGATTGCTTCCTAAAAAAAACGACATATGCCTTCAAAAGGCGAACGAAAAGGGCGGGGGGGAAGTCGCCCGCCGTGGCACAAACCCGGGGTTTGATTGGGAAGGGCATCCAAATAGGAACGGTGGACTGCCAAATAACCTCTCAGTAGTGAATTGAGGGGGGGGGCCTATGCCCGAGTGGAATGAAGGCTGTGAAAAAAAAAAAAAAAAAAAAAAAAAAAAAAAAAAAAAAAAACATTATATATATATATATATATATATATATTATTTTATAAAATACACAATAATTATTACGTATGCAAATATATATAATATAAATACAAAATACATACATATATATATTCATATACATACATATATAAATTAATATATAATAATATAAAATTATATATATATATTATGTGTTTTGTGGTGTGTTGGGTTTTGTGGGTGTGTGTGTGTGTGTGTGTGTGGTGTGTGGTGTGTGGGGGAATGTATATATAAAAGGCCCGGGGGCCGAGTGGTTGAGCGTGGGGTCAAGACGTCACGAAAGCAATCTGAGTTCGAAGGTTCGAGTCACCGGCCGGCGCGTTTTTCCCCTGGGCAAGGAATTTCACTTCCCCTTTCCCCTCAGTGCTACCTACCCACGTGTGGCAAGCCAGCCCAAGCAGTGCTGGTCCCAAGCCCGGATAAATAGAAAGAATGTTACCAAAAAAAAAAGAAATTTTATTATATATATTTTATAATATATAAAATATATATAAAAATTTTAATATTATATAGAGAGAGAGAGGAGAGGAGAGGGAGGAAAATTACCTAAAAGGTACCACGGTACTCTCCGTGGAAAGGAACTGGGGGCCCCTACACGTACTCATCCAAGAGCATCACAGCATAAAAACTAAAATTTAAGTATCATGCTGTGCCCACGGGGGCCAAACGGGGAACCCCCGAAAAAAAAAAAAAAGAGTATACACACACACACCACAACACACACACACCACACACACACACACACAAAAATAATATATAATAATAATATATTATAAAAAAAAAATTATATATATAGGGAAAACAACATAAAAAACATATTTAAAAAATTAATATAATATATATAATTAATAAATATTTATATAAACATAATAAATATATAATTTTATATATACAAAAAATAATATAATATTACATTATAATAATATTATATAATAATAATTAATATAATAATTAAAATGTAAAATACATTTTACATACATACATACATATTAAATAATAATAATAATATATATAATATATATATATATATAATATATATATACACACTGTATAACATATATAATAATATATATAAAATATATATTATATATATATATATAATTATATATTATATTACATGTATTAACAATCTTATACAAATTATAACATCTATTATATAAAAAATTTATATATATATAATATTATAATAATATATATATATTAGAGGAGAGAGGAGAAAAGAGAGAAAAGAGAGAGAGAGAGAGAGAAGAAGAGAGAGTTGACAGATAGACAAGAGGGAATAGAAGATGTTTATAATGTTAGATATAGATGGACAAGTTATAGAAGAAAAATAAGATAGAAAAATATAGATGTAGATAGATATACAAGATAAGTAAAAAATCCATTCGAACGTCAAAATCACATTTTAAAAAATTTTATGTTTTTTCTTGGGGATCCTGTTTTCAAAGGGTTTGGGGAACTTTAAGAAGAAATTTTTTTTCCGAGCACGTTTTTCAGTACGAGTTTGTCATTATGGTGATAATGAACACTGATATTTGATATTTGTTAAAAGATGAAGGGTTTATAAAAAATGTTTGTTTGAGTGTAGTATTTCTACCAGAAACGTTGGTTTAAATTTTTACATGATGCCCGGGTGTTACGTTACTTTGAAAAGAGAATATCAGTGAAATGCGGTCTGTTGACGTTTTAAAAATAAAATTTGTGATCCTAAAATGATATGGCATACCCACCCAATGAGTCATAGAAATGTCTCTTCTCTTCCTTCTCTTCTCTCCTCTCTCTCTCTCTTTCTCTCTCTTTCTTTTTTTTCCCCTCTCTTCTTTGCTCCCCGTATGTTTAAGAAGCGATCTACTCTTTCCCCCCCTCTTCTTTCCCTGAGTCTCCCTCCATCTCTCCTCTCTCTCTTCTCTTCTCTCTCTTCTTTCTCTCTCTCTCTCTCTCCTCTCTCTCTCCTTCCTCTTTCTCTCTCTTCTCTCTCTCTCTCTCTCTCTCCTTCTCTCTTCAAATTATGTCATCAATTCCCCTTTATTTGAATTTTTTTTCTAAAGTTTTTAATTTTTAAATTTTTTCCACCTAAAAATGCGGCCCCCCTCCCGACCGCCTGCAAAACCGCAAGGGGGATATCGTTCCCCGTTTACTAAAATTTAAAGGGGAGACGGACAACACATACACCTCCGCAGTCCCTTTTTTTTTTATGACAGGCAATTTTTTGACATTTAAGGGCCTTAATCCAATTAGGATTTTGGCCTTTTTAAAATCGGGACAGAATCTCGATGTAACTTTTCAAAAAAGGGCCGCTACCCATTTTTTTTTTTTTAGATTTAAATTCATAGAAAAAAGTGCGGAGATTGCACAGAAATTACCGACAGTGCATCAATGTGTTTTTTTTGGGGGGGGGGGGGCAAGATCATCCCCTTGACAGATGGTAAAAAACGAAAAAATTAAAAAAATTTTGAAAAGTTTTAAAGTACTATGTAGAGAATGAAAAAAAGCAAATACTCAGAGAGGGGAAATAGAGGGAAAAGAGAGAGAAAGATCTATTGCAGAGCTATTGTTTCAGTAGAGAAAGACCTTTTGAGACATTTTTTTTTTAAAAAGACATTGGATGATATCAAGGATAATTTTCTTTACGTCAGTTAATATATTTAATATATGAAATATTTTGATAAACTGAACTAAAAACAAAAACCTTTAAAAAAATTTATAATCGACTGCGCTAAACCCGATTTTTGGGGGCAAAAATATCAGACTAAATTTTGCTTTTGTTGTTGGGGATAAAAGCTTTCATTTTCCAAAGGAATACATGGCTTTCCCCGGGCCCTTTCAGTTATTTTTCCTTGCACCATCCTGTCCCCACAAATATATGAACAAAGGGCAAAAACTCAGTTTGGTCGTTATAGAATCGCAGACACATTTCCCTGCGGTCTTTTTTTCCAGTGCAGTTAAAACGGAGCAAAAAAAAGAGTGTGTAGCGGGGAGTATTGTGAAGGGGGGAGGGGGGGGGAGGGGGGAAAAGGGGGGGAAGGCAAGGAGAAGGAAAAGGGGAGGGAGGGGAAGGGGACGGGGCCGCAGGAGATGTGCATTTTAGGCTCAATCAGACACCTTTATAAAAAGATAATTTGGTATAGATAAGAGGTTTGTACACACACACACACAGCACACCCAAAAACACGCCACACATACACACAAGCACGCACGCAGCACACCAACACACACACACACACACCAACACACACACACACACACACACACACCACACACACCACACACAACCACACACACCACACACCAACCAAAATATATATATATATAAATTATATTATATATATAATATAACACATTTAATAAATATTTATCTATCGATCTATCCATTATTTATTGTCTGTTTCTATATAATAACATAAGTATACCTAAAGACTTACCATGATGTATGGTTTTATATGTAAAGGCCTTTGTACGTGACAATGTTTAAGTAAATTCCCCTTTAGTTTGATTGGGAGTTTTTCAGGTCTGATGACCCGCAAGTTAGAGTGAACGTGGGTTCAAAGGGGTTTGTGTACGTTTTGTATTGTGTGGCGCGTGTGTGGTATGTGCGTGTGTGGTGTGTGTGTTGGGGGTGTGTTTGTGTATGTGTTTGGGTAGGGTTTTGTGTGTGGGTTTTGTGGTGTGTGTGTGTGTTTTGGTGTGTGTGTTGTGTGTGTTTGTGTGTGTGTGTGTGGTTTTGTGTGTGTGTTGTTTGTTGTTTGTGTGTTGTGTGTGGGTTTTTTGTGTGTTGTGGTGTTTCTTGGTGTGTGTGTGCGCCGCGGTGTGTTTTGTTTCTTTTTTGTGGCATGGCGCAGTGTTTTACCTTTCAACTATAATAGGCAGAAATACATAAAAATGCATGAAAAACAAAAAAACAACAACTCTATAAAAAAAAACAAAAACGAAAAAAAAAAAGCATATCAACAAGAAGAAAATTAAAAAAACAAAAAAAGCGCCCCCCGTTCGAAAGTCTACCCTTTAACAAATAAATACCTGTGTCTTGTAACTTAACACTGCATCCGAGCTAGCGGCCGGGGTTTGGGACGAAAAACGGTCGAATTAAAATTTTAATCATTGGAACATATACTTGTAGAGAGATTATAAATTGAGAGAGGGGGAAAAAAAAAGGGGTGAGAGAGAGAGAGAGAAGGGGAGAGGGAGGAGGGGAGAGAGGGGAGAGAAGAGAGAGAAAAGAGGGGGGAGAGAGGGGGGGAAGGGGGAGAGAGAGAAGGAGAGAGGGGGAGAGGGGGAAGAGAGAGGGGGAAAAGGAGAGGAGGGGGAGAGAAGGGGGAGGGAGGGGGGGGAAGAGGGGGGAGGGGGGGGAAAGGAGAGAGAGAGAGAGAGGAGGGAGAAGGAGGGGGGGAGGAAGAAGGAGAAGAGGGAAGGGGGGGGGGAGAGGGGAAAAGGGAGAAAGGGGAGAGGGAGGGGAAAGAGGGAGAAAAAAAAAAAAAAAAAAAAAAAAAAAAAAAAAAAAAAAAAAAAAAAAGAAAAAAAAGAGAGAGGGAGGAGAGGGAGAGGGGGGAAAGGGGAAAAAAGGGGGAAAAAGAAAAAAAGGAAAGGGGGGAAAAAAGGGGGGGGAAAAAAAAAAAGGAAAAGAGGAAGAGGGAAGGGGGGGAAAGGAAATAAAAAAGGGGGGGAAAAAGGGAAACCAGGGGAAAAGGGGAAGAAAGGAAGGGGGGGAAGGGCGAGAAAAGGGGGGGGAAGGAGGGAGAAAGGCGGGGAGGGGGGGGGGGGGAAAGGGGGAAAAGGGGGGGAGGAGGGGGAGGAAAGGAAGAGAGGGAAAGGCAGGGGAAAAGGGTGGGAAAAGGGGGGAAAGGGGGAAAAGGGGAAAAAAGAAAGAGAGGGAAAAAAGGGGGGAAAAAGGGGGTGAAGGAAAGGGGGAGGGGGGAAAAAAGGGGGAAAAAGGGGAAAAAGGGAAGGGGGGAAAAAAGAAGGAAGGGGGGGAAAAAAAGAAATGAAAGAAAAAAAAAAAAAAAAAATAAAAAAAAAAAAAAAAACCCCAACAAAAAAAACCCCAAAAAACCCCGGAAAAAAAAACCCAGAAAAAGAAAAAAAAAAAAAAACAAACGGGAAACGGAAAGAAAGGGGAACAAAAGGGGGGGAATTTGGGGCCCGGGGGGGAAAGGGGGGAAGGGGGGGGAACCCCCCCCCCCGGGAAAAAAAAGAGGGGGGGTTTTTTTTTTTTTTTTGGGGGGGGGCCCCCCCCCGGGGAAAGGGGAAAAAAAAAAAAAAAGTTTTAAAATTTTTTGGGGGTTTTTCCCCCGGGAGCGGGGTGAATACGGGGAAAAAAAAAAAGGGGGGCCGGGGGGAAAGGGGGGCCCCCCCCCCCCCAAGGGGGGGAAAAAAAAAACTCTTTCCTTTTTCCCTTCTTTTTTTTTTTTTTTTTTTCCTTTTTTACACGTCTATGCCCCATGTTACTTTCCCCTAAGGTAAAGTTGTTTTGTAAGGATAATTTCTGTAGTTTTTCCTTTTATTCTTGAGTCATAGTGGTGATTATAACCGAAGGAATATCAGATGGCATCCTGCGTTGCATACATATACATATTATATATGTATAAAAACATTATACAACACAAAAAAAAACAACCACAAAAATAAAACAATAAAAATATAATAATATGAATTTATATATATATAAATATATAAATTTTAAATATAAACACACACCAAACACACACACACACAACACAAACACACACACACACAGGTTTCAGTGTGGTTAGTGTAGCACATAAAATTCATGAATCAAAGCATTATATAATAAAGTGAAAAAAAAATCAACGTAAAAGGGAATTTCCTCTTTGACCTTGAATTTTGAGGCCCGTGAATGTGGTCCCTTTCCTGTCCGGGGCCCTTTCCTATAAAGGTAATGCGCGCTTGTCCTGAAATAGGGAAACCCTTACATCGATTTCGCCCTTTGCTGGACTTTTAATTATACTGAATGATGATTTATTATACACTATATTGATGTGGTGTGTGTGTGCACTACACACACACATTTTTTTAATTTTTGTGTGTGTGTATTATAATATATTATATATTAAAATATAAAAATATAAAATATATATATATATAATAATGTTTTTATTCTTTCTTTAAGTATGATAATAAGAGTACAGGAAATCAGAGATGACAAGAGGAGAAAAAGAAAAGAAGAGAGTGTGGCAACCCCAAATGACCTTGGGGAAGCACTGTGAAAGCGAGGTTTTTTTAAAAACACACACACACACACAAAACACACACAAACAAAAACACACACACACACACACACACACACAACACACACACACACCAAACAAAACCCCCCTCTTCACACACAAACACCCCCCCCCTCACACACACACAACACAAATATCTCCCCCCTCTTCCCCCACACACACCGCACACACCTTTGTTCTCTCCCCCTTCCTTCCAAGAGAAATGGGAAGCGAAGAGTAAAACCACTTTTTTTTTTTTCCCCTCCTCTCATTTCCCTTCGATATCTGCAGTTCGCGTAGTTTACGGCCCCCTTCGAAGTGCATCTCCGGAGATTGGAAAAGAGTTTTTTGAACATTTTGAACATTTTTTATGTTGGGCCACTCCCATTTTTTTTCATTTTATATAAAACATTATTTTTCTTTTAAATTATATATTTGTTTTATTTTTATAATATTTTATTATAATATCTATTTTATATTCATTACATTATACATTTTCTTATTTCTGGATATTTTCAATCATTTAAAATTTTCATTTTTCATATTTCTATATATTATTTCTACCATCATTTTCATTAGATCATTTTGATGTCATACCCTAACTCATCAGGTTATAAGGATTATAAATTATTGAATAACCATTTTTCTTGTGTATGTCTGGGTTGATAACAAGAATTTTTAAACCCCTAACCATGGTAATTACAATGGTACATAAAACCCCAACAATCGAAACCCAAAAAAAAATTTAAAAAAAACAAATTTAAAATTGCAAAAAAAAAATTTGGCCCAAAAAGGAATTTAATAAATTTTTGGGCAAAAAATAAA
>NW_023643327.1:7500-9294 GCF_015228065.2 Penaeus monodon | reverse complement strand
AATGGGGGGGAAAACCAGCTGGGGGAGATCTCGTTTTTATGAGGGAGGAAAAAAATGGGTGATTCGAACGAGAGGACAATCAGACACTTAACTTCACAGGGGATTTCCTAAACAAATGAGAACAGCAAGGATAAAGGAACTCAGTAGTGTTGATTGATATTGCACATGTCAGGCGACTGCAGCAAGTGATGAAGACTGCAACAGGTGTTGAAGTACTGTGCACTGAGAAAGGAGCGATGTCAGCTCGGCAGGGAAGACTGGCTCCATGCTTGATGTCGGAAGTCCACAGATGTATAGTGAGATTAAGCCTTGGAGTGACAGAAGTCGACGAAGGCATCTCTCGCTTGCAGGAGTTGATAATTTGTCTTCGGAGGGTTTTGTGTGGTGTGTTATCCCAATGCACTATCACTATTGTAATAATGTGGGGAGGACACATGTCCACACTTGGATTGTACTGCTGCCTTGATTCTGGAGAGTGTTGTAGTTAAAGTTGTCGCAGTTTCTAGACTTTGTTAACACGGGAGTATGGTAGCTAGATATAGAGGACAAGCCTGGCAAAGACGTCCTGGCAGGAGTGTCGTGCCATGCCCTTGAGGGTGAGTAGTCTGTTTGAGCTTGAGGTGTTGTCCCAGTGGCCTCGGCATTGAGCTTTTTAGGTGATTACAAGTTGTTTTTGTACGATATAGTTTGAAAAATATCACTAAACATAAGAAAATGGAAAACATTAATCATTAGTAGGAGAGTCAGTGCAGACTCTCTATTTTATGGCAGTCGTAGGTTCCTGTGGTCACATGTTTGGACGGGGATACTCGATATGACACTACAATTAAATTGTGAACATTTGATAACTACAGCATAGTCAGTAATAATGATTACAACCATAGTGATTCAGAATAAGGATTTTCTAAACATTTTTATAATAATCATGATATAAGTTTACATATAGTTATAAAGTGATGGCGATAAGGGTCGGAATTGCTTGCTCTGGGGGCACTTTGTTATTGTCGTTCCGTTCTGTGCGCAGGTCATAGTTGGCACAAGCGATAACCAGTTGAGTGCTGTGTACCGTGGGAAGTCAAGGGGGAGTAGGGGGAGACGTCATGAAACCCTCTCTCTCTCTGTCCCTCTCCCTCCCTTCCTCACTCACTCACTCACTCTCTCTCTCTCTCTCTCTCTCTCTCTCTCTCTCTCTCTCTCTCTCTCTCTCTCTCTCTCTCTCTCTCTCTCTCTCTCTTTCTTTCTTTCTTTCTCTCCATCCCCCCCTATCTCTATATATCTGTCCCCCCCCCCTCTCTCTCTCTCTCTTTCTCTCCACCCCCCTCTCTCTCTATCTGTCTCTCTGTCCCTCTCCCACCCTTCTTCTTCTTCTTCTTCTCTCTCTCTCTCTTCTCTCTCTTCTCTCTCTCTCTGTCTATCTCTCTGTCCCTCTCCCTCTCTTCTTCTTCTTCTTCTTCTTCTTCTTCTTCTTCTTCTTCTTCTCTCTCTCTTCCTTCCTCCCTCTCTAAGCAGCAATGGCCTTCTCTAATTACCTTCTCGATCCATTCTATTTTTTGGTCATAATCTGAGCGTCGATTTTTTCCACATCACGTCAACATCGTCCTCGAGTGGCTGTCCTTGAGCGAGTGTATATGAAAGGACATTAAACGCAACTATTTCTCGTTTTATTCGTGTCTCTGCAGCTGCACGTTCATGCCCTTCGGCTGATGCCTCTTTCCCTACTCTTTCTCTCTCAGTGTGTGTTTGTGATAATAATAATTATATTGATAATGATGATATTTTTATTATTATTGTTAT
>NW_023643326.1:7500-9295 GCF_015228065.2 Penaeus monodon | reverse complement strand
GGAGTGAATTTAGAGGTTAAAATCTTTTTCCCCATAACTATATTATTTAGAGAGAGGAAAACTTATAAACTTTTTTGGGCACTCGGGGGGCGACGGACTATTGAGGGTTGAATTGTTCGTAAACGATCCCTCAGGAATATTATTTGCAAAACACAATACAATTTTTTTATTTTTTTTTAAAATTTGGTTTTAAAGAGGTCATGATTAATCATGTGGAGGGCGTGAAGCGAAGTTGTGAATTATGCCGATGGAAAAAAATATAACATTTTTAGTGGATATATATACACACATCCACTCTCTCTCTCTCTCTCTCTATTATCTATATATATATGCACACACCAACCACACACACACAAAACACACACACACACACACACACACACACAAACCACACACACACACACATACACACACACACCACACACCCCCACCCCACCACAACACACACAAAACCCACAAATAGACAGATAGATACGCACAAACCCACACACCACACAAACCACACACACACACACAACCCCACACAACACAACACACACAACACACACCACAAATATATATATATATAATATATATTTTTAAAAATTATATTATATATACACACATACACACACAATGTATACACATACACAATATACATACGCATTATAATATAACCACTGTTTAAAAACAATGTGAATAGTTGGAGGGATGACAATAGAATTTTTCCATAAAAGAGTCTTTAAAGAAAGACGAACCCTGCTTTCGAATCCTAAAGCGACGGCCTTGTCACGGCCCGGGAAAAATGCGTTTTTCCCCCCCCAGGCCGGAAGGCCGCAAGGCCCCCCGCATCTGCGATGCCAGTCCCCATGAAGTGGCAAAGTAAGCGCTTCTTGCAGAATTTTATTTTGAAAGTTTGGGGACTATGTAGCATGCATCGAACTTTCAAATGCACTACTATAACGCAGTTTTGAGAGAATTCAATGATGAGATCAGACAACACGATACTAAATTGGATGATAAAAAAGGATAACGATAACAAAAAGTAAAGTTTCTGAATTTCTGGCACATTGTATCGTTACTAAAAGAGGTTCTTTCCAATATTAAAACCCAACCGAGAGATCAATGATTTCTCTTTTTTTAAAATTTACAGAAAACACGCTGTAAGTTTTCGACTGATGTAGAATAAAAATATCGGAGAGTTCTTCGGGTTTTATCTAGACTAGAAAAATGTGGGAGATTGAGGGGTTTATTAAGCCGATGTTGAGGGCAGATGACTTCGGGTCGACTTTTGAGGTTTCACATGCGTTTTTTAGCGATAAGTTTGACATTTTTACAAAAAAAAGAAATATATTGGAAATTAAATCGGAGCATTTTATAACGCAGTACGTCCAAGTAAGATTAAAACATAGAGATTTAGAATAGGGGTTTTCTAGCAAAAATTTTTGGAGATCAAGATAAAGTTTGCATGTAGTTATAAAGTGTCCCCATAAGGGTCGGAATCGCTTGTTCTGAGGGCACTTCGTCAATATCGTTCCGCGTGGGCGCAGGTCAGAGTTGGCGCAAGCGACAACCATTAGAGTGCTGAGTACCCCTGGAAGTCGAGGGTGAGTAGAGGGGAGAGGTCATTAAACACCCACCTGAGAAGATTAATTACCTGGGATGTGTATATATATTAAAATTTTATATAAAATATATATATTTTATATATATATATATAATATATATAATATTATATATATATACACACACACCACACAATATATGTGAATATAATGTATATATAATATACATATATATATATATATATATAATA
>NW_023643326.1:0-2500 GCF_015228065.2 Penaeus monodon | reverse complement strand
GGGTTTACTCCGCAAAATCCACAAAAGACCGTATCTAGCGCTTTGGTAATTTTGGAACGCCTCGTGATTTGGTCGTGGGTTGCGAGCCTACATCGACCCAAGAAGGCGTTGACTCGGTGCATCGGGAACGCTATGGGAGACCTGAGGCTCAGGGGAATTTCCCACATAGATTTTTGGCCGTAGCAAGCCTCTATACTTACGAAAGTGCTGTAAAATGTGGTGGGGGATGTCAACTTCTTTCCCCGTTAAATTTAGGGGGTTGGCAAGGCTGTTCCTTGCACCCACACTTTTAACCTTGTATGGCTGGATAAAGGGGAGAGTACTAGCCAAAATTTTGTGCGGAGCAACACTAGGGAATTAAAGGTCTCGGCCCTTGACTTTGCCGCGATGTTTCCATCCTTCTGAGTCCTTGGAGTCACTTGTGGCGGGTCTTGATGCATTTAGCAATGAGGGGAAGCCCCTAGGCAAGGTCTCCTGGACCAAAACCAAAATTAAGGGGCTTTTTGGGGGGGCCCGTTTGGGGAACCCTTCACGATCCTGCTTGCGGCGAGGCGTTTAAATCACGAAAAATTTTTCATACCTGGTAGGTAGTCCCTATTTCTGGGTTTCAGACCAGGGGAATCAGTAGACGGGTTGGGTTTGGGAACAGGGCCAGAAATCGATCAAAAAGAGCGTTTGGGGATGTCGGTACCTTGCAGAAGGACAGCTGGTGTCTTCAAGGGCCTTTAACTTCCAGTTTTTCTTATGGAAACGAAACCTGGCGCATCCATGCCTTGGAGTCTCGCTTTGTGCCTTTGTAACATCCCCCTTTGCCGGTATGGGAAAACAGTTTGAGGATACGTTCCAACCCGGTTTTCACCGTGAACTGGCATGGGACCTTTACTTGCTAATCCGGGTCACCAATCAGGGATAGGCCCCTAGCTGCCTCCCTATGGACCACCCGCCCTCAGTGTCTCTCGCGAGACAAACCGGGGGGGGACCTTGGGGCGTCCTAGGGGGATCAGGGGTTTGGGGAGCTCGACGAGACCTGTCGCGAGGAAATTTGGGTGGGCCTGTGCCTCCTGGGGAAAACTCGCCTGAGGGATCCTCGGGTGGAAGCGAAGCGTGGATGGGCCCCTGCCCCCCGTCGGCGTTAGCCCCCTTTATGATGAGATATTTTATTATATATTATTTATATATATTATATTTATATATATATTAATATATATATAATATAATACTACATATATTGTATATTATATAAAATATATATAATATTATATAAATTATATATATATATATATATATGTGTGTGTTGTGTGGTGTGTGTGTGTGTTGGGGTTTTTGTGTGTGGTGTGTGTGTTGTATGTAATTACATATTATGTATATTGTATGCGTTTAAATATTTGCTATATATACATTAAAACATTACACACAACTATATACAACAATATTATATATATATATAATATATATATAATATATATATATTAATTATATAAATGTTATATATATATATATATTTTATATATATATATATATATATATATATATATATATAATGTATATACAGTATTTATACATTTCATATAATATTTTAATATATAATATAATAATATATTATATATATATATTATGGTTGTGTGTGGTGTGTTGTGTGTGTGGGGTGTTGTGTGTTGTGTTGGTGTGTTTGTGGTTTTGTAAACACATATAAACAAACATATATTTTAAATAAACATATACATACACTAAAATTATGTTTATATTGTAGATATATGTACATCTATAAATTAAAAAATATTATTATATATATATAATTAATATGTATTTCTATATTTTATATATAATATAATTTTAAAATTATATATATTATTTTTTTATAAAATATATTTATATATATATATATATTAAATATATATAATAATATAATTTTATTATTGAATGTATTATGTATGTAGTATTATGTATTTGTATGATGTATGTATTATGTTAAAAAAACATATATTACACAGATATATACACACTTATACATAATATAATTATTAAAAATATATAATTTTATATATTTTATAAAATTTAAAATAAATAAAGTATATATATATGTAAAAAAAACTACATACATACATAATACAAAAATTTTAAATTTAGACACAACAACTACCAAAACACACCACAAAAACACACACACAACCACCACCAAAAAATTTTATTTAAAATATATATATATAATTTAATATATAAAAAAAATATATATATATTATATATAAATATATAAAATAATTATTATATTAAAATATATAATTTTTATTAAATTTTATATTTTTATTTTTATATTGTATATATATATTTTAAAATAATATATATATTTAAAAAAAATTTTTTTTTTTAATAATTTTATATATTTTTTTTATATAATTTTAATTAAAATATATAATATATTTTAAAAATATAATATATAAAATATTTTTTTTTTAAAATATAAAATTTTTATATAAATAATTTTTATTAAAATTATATTTTA
>NW_023643325.1:0-9295 GCF_015228065.2 Penaeus monodon | reverse complement strand
AAAAAACCGGGGAAAAAATTTTGTTTTAAGAAACAATAAAAATCTGGGGCCTTTTCGAAATTTTTTTCGGAAAAAATTTAGCCACAAAATCCAACTGCTATTAACTAAAGGATTTTCCCCCAACTAGAAATATAAATTATACAGTAAAAAAACCAATCACAAAGATAAAACTATCCCTTTTTTGTATAAAGAGCAAATTTAAACTGCCATAACAGAACATAGCCCGATATAAAGGGGCAAAAATAGAACACCGTGTTTTTAGAAACATAGGGGCCCTTGAATATAGCCGACTTACGAAGAATTTAGCGAAAAAAAATTGCCCTTTTGAACCCCCCCTCCCCCTTCCCCCCCAGACCGGAAAGGGAAGGGGGTCGGCCTGTTCCCCCCCGGGGTTTCGGTGTCTGGGGAGGACGGCCAACGGTTCAAGGAGTGGTTTTCTTCTTCCAAAAAAAACAGACCCCTTCGTGGGCACAAAGTAAGGCTTACTTTTTTTTCCCGAAAGACGATTTGGAAGACTGGAATGACTTTTATCCCAATTTTTTAACATTTTTTTTTTTCCAAGTTGAGAAATTTCAAAAAGTAAAGAAAAGAAGAATTTAATTCATATTCCCCTAATTATTCCATCTGGGGTTAAAGGTAAGATTTCACAGCTAATATGCCTTCTTAAAATCGCATGGTTGTCTTTGAACTGTCCTTTCATCTATTTTTATTCAATTTTAATTTTGCAATCTATAGGTAACCATGAGTCGAGATTTGGCCTTTCTGAAAGGTTTACCGGGATCCCTTTTTTCATGAGAAGTTTTTTTGGCCACCGACTTTGTACGAGTTAAGGTAACCACCTTTTTTCTTCCCAAAAATGACAATTTTTTTTACGTGTTTTTTTTTTTTTTTTTAATTATTAATAATTTTTTTTTTTTTTTTTTAACACTAAACATTAATCACAAAGACATTTTTTTTCACCGTGATAATAATCGTATTCCTTTTAAAATACCTATAGTTCGACTTTAAGTACGGAAGGTGTATATTATTAAATTGTGGACTAAATTACATAAAAAAATTTATTAATATATCGTCTAATGCTATTATTACTGAGTAAAAACAGACCTTTTTTTTCTGCGTGAAAACGGGGAAGCTTTCCAAGTAAAATAGAAAATTGGTAAATGGAATTAGATCACTTATTTCACGTGATTTTATTTTATTTTTATTTATTTTATTTATTATTATTTTTTTAATTTAAGTGACTTTTTTTTTTTTCGTCGATTAATTGTTTTTTTTTTTTGAAAGGCATTAAGAAGCATTGTCTTAAAGTGGCAGGGAAAAAAAAGAAGGCGAAAAAGAAGAGGAAAGATAACCATATGGCTACACACAAAATTAAAAAAAAAAGAAGAAAAAAAAAGAAAAAGAAAGAAGAAAGAAAGAAAAAATATTAATGATTTTTCAGTTTGTTTGTTATTTTTTATTTAACACTGACCACGGTATATTACATATACGCGTTGAAAAAGAAATAAAGAAAAAATCTATTTTTCCAACTTGTCCCCCAATTTTTTTCCTTTTGGCGTTATCTCAGGAATTAACATAGAGCGTTAAGAAATGATGTTTATCTATCTACTCATCTAATACCCCCTTCAACTTTCCATTTTTATCTGTTTATATCATCTTTCCCAGTCATTAATATTTTTGGTACAAAAAAAAATAGTAAAAAGGGGTTCCATACGTGCCCTAAAATGTACACAAACACGTGTACATGTTAATTTTTTTTATAATATAAAATTTGTATGTTATTAGGGTGTATATTTTTAAATATATACCGCACACACACAACCACATATACAATGTAAAATGAAAAGCATTTTGCCAATGTATCAATGATCCCAGTTTCTTTTAGGTAGTAATGACGTCATGGTTATCAGTTTAAGACGTCCGCCCCAAACCCTGAAAATGCCCCTTTCTGACATCGCCGTGAAGAAATATTCGAAGCCAAACCCGCTTATGGGGGGGGACCCCCCCCGCCCCTATGTTTCGTGTATATATGCAGGGTGTTGTGCATGTGTTTTTTAGAGCACATCGGAAATGGGGAAAAGGGGCCGTTCCCCTGGTTTTTTTTTTTTTTTTTTTTTTTTTTTCCTTTTTTTTTTTTCATCCTTCTCTTATTTTCTTCTTTTCTCTTCTCTCTCCTTTTCCCCTTTCATCCCTCCCCTCCCCCTTCCCTCTTCTCTCTCTCCTTTTCCCTCTCCTCTCTACTCTCCTCCCTCCTCTCTCTCCCCTCTTTCTCTCCTCTCCTTCTCCCCCTTTTCTCCTCTCTCTCTCCTTCTCCCCTTTTAATGTATATGCCGCACGGGGCTTTTTGATTGCCCGCCGGGTTTAAATTTTTATTAGTGGCATTTAAAAAAATGTAATATATTCCTTATAAACACCTGTAAATAAAATAAAAGGGTAAAATTTTTAAAAAGTTTGGGACGCTATGAGTTACTTTAACAGAAAAACTTTACATAACAGATGAGAAAACATGACTTAAATGAAAATGAAACCACACACACCACAAAACACACACAACACACACAACACACACACAACCCCACACACACACACACACAACAAACCCCACACAACCACAAAACACCACCACAAACCACAACACCCCCAAATATACATGTTATATATGTATATGTACATAATAAAACTAAAAGTTTCCCCCACACACACACTTATGAATTATTTAACTATATATTATTTATATTACGTTTTTTTTTACTTTTTGTTGAATATGTTTTTTTTTTTTTGGGGGGGGCCCCCTCTTCAGTGAAGCCCCCTCATGGACCTCATATTCCCCCGCCCAGCTCTAATAAAAGTTCAGCGGGGGCCTCCCGGGTTTCCCCCCTCCCCTTAACACCGCCCGGGGGTTTTTCACGAAACGGGCCCCAAAAAACTTAAAATAAAGCCCGAAAAAAAGGGGATTTTTCCCCCTTCAAGGTGAAATTCCCCACACAAAAAGCACGGAAAAAACCGTGTTAGTTTTTTTTTTTTTTTTGCCCCATGTGAACCCCACCCAATCCTTCCGGAAACTCCCCGACCTTACCCTGCTGGAAAGCGTTGGGCCGGGGGACCCCCCTCTTTCCGTAAGTTCCCTCCGGGCCCTTTTAAAACTGCTTGTAAAACCAAATTTTTTGTCCTTTTCGTTTTTTTTCAAGGGCGCAAATCGTTTTTTTTTTCCTATCCCTTTTTTTGGGTATCGTTTTTTTTATTTTTTTCTTCCCTTCTTTCTTTCCCGGGGCCTACTTTCCATGTTTACAATTTTTCCACATCCCCTTTCGTTCATCATTTTTTTTTCTTTAATCTCATTTTTTTTTCCACTTTTTTTCTCTTTATTCATTCTTCCCTTTTCCCTTTATCTTGTTTCTATTTCACTTTTTTGCTGTTCATGTTATTTTTTCTTTTTTTACCCTTTTTTTAAAAAAAATCCCCAAAAAAAAAACTTCCTATTAATTTTCCTTTACAAATGTTTTTTATTCACACCTCCTTTCCCCCCCACTTTCCTTATTTATCCTTTTGTGAAAATGCCTTTTTTCTATTTTTTCCCCTTCTTTATTCTTTTTCTGTTCCCCTCACTTCCCTTTTACCCTTTCCCCCCTTTTTTTCACCTTTTTTCCTCCCTTCTCCCCCCTTTTTCCTTTTTAAACCCGTTTTTTTTCCTTTTTTCCCTTTCCCCCTTCTCCCTTTTTTCCCTTCCTTTTCCCCTTTTCCCCTTTTCCTTTCCCTCTCCTCCCCTTCTTCCCATCCCCCTTTTTCCCCTTTTTTCCTTCCCCCTCTTCTCCTCCGTTTCCCCCCCTCTCCCTTCTTTTTCCTACCCTTTCCCCCCCCTTCCCCCTCCTTTCCCCTCCCCCTTTCCCCCTCCCTTTCCCCTCCCCCTTCCCCCTTCCCCACTCTAAAAACAGTGCCGGACCTTTCGAGCCGCCAAGGCTGCTTCCTTCCGGGTTTTTCGAGGCCACAGCCGCCCTCGTGGAACTCGCGTGGCTGGGGGAGGTTCCCGCCTCGCAGGGGAGATACCGGCGTCGTGTTCCTCTCGGCGGCGCTCGTTTGAAACCGTCCGCATCTGCACGTGGACAGGAAAAAGGGCCGCATCGGTGGCTGAAGAATCCGCAGGTGAGTGCCCGGGGCATGGGCGGATTTGGGGGGGGGAGAGGGAGGAGGAGGGGCGACGGGAAAAGGGGAAAAAAGAGAGAGGAGAGAGAGGGGAGAAGAGAAGAGAGAGAAGGGGGAAAAGGAGGAGGAAGAGAGAGAAGAAAAGGGAGAGAGAGGGGAGGGGATGAAGAAGGGAGAGAAGAGAAAGAGAGGGAGCTAGAGAGGAGAGAGAGAGGGCTTTTTTTTAGAGAATTAGAGATAGAAATGATAGAGATAGATATAGATAAAAGAAGATAGATATAAGTTTAGTTTAGAATTAGCTGATATAGAGATAGATTAGATAGAGAGAGAGAGAAAAGAGAGATAAAATAGATAGACAGACAGAGAGATAGTTTAGTAGATAAAATAGATAGAAAGAGAGAAGGGGGGAAAAAGGTTCCCTTTTTGCAAGAATGCCCAAAGCATGGGCGGACAATGCGAACAACTTTTTTTGGCAAGCAAAAAGGCCAGACAGTGATATCCCTAAAGAAAGGAAAAGAAGAAAAGGAAGGAAAGAAAGAAAGAAGAAAAAAGAAAAGAGAAGAAAGAAAAAAAGAGAAAAGGAGAAAAAAACGCCACCAGGACCCCCGGCCAACAGCATCCTTCTTCCCGCAGGCCGAAAGAAAGGACCCGGGGGGCTACGCGGACCGCCCCTGCGGTTGGCCCGGGCCCAGAAGCAGCCTCCCCTGGCGGCGGTTGGCACGGGGGCGGCATCCAACCTTGTGGGGACGCCCCTCGCCTGTCGGACCCACCACGCCCGTCCTCGCCCGGGGGAAAATTTCCCGGCGCCTCCCTGCGTCGCCCCTTCACGCCCCCCACACCAGGGTTTTTAGACCGGCCGGGTTTTTTTTTATTTATTGCCCCCCTTTAAATTTACCTTTTTTTTTTTGTTAATTATTTTGTTTTTTTTAGTTTTTTTTTTTTGTTTTTTTTTTTTTGGTTTTTTGTTTCTGTTTTTTTTTCGTTTTTGGTTTTTGTTTTTCCTGTTTTCGTTTTTTTCGATTTAGTTTTTGTCATGTTGTTTTTTTTGTTATTTTGCCATTATTATCCATTAATATTAAATTTTTTACTATCAGTAATCAATTAATCATATCATTGCCTCTTACTATGAAATATCATCATTTTTTTTACTATTTTATATAACTATTAAATATTTAAACCCATTTGTCATTATTATTATTACTAGTATCGGTCGTCATCACCCTAGGCCTATACCCACCCTTCCAATCCCATTCAAGAGCTCTCATCTTCATTATTATTTTAATTATCATTGTTTATTGTTTTCATCATCCCCTTTTTCCATGACTATCGTTTATTATTTACCAATAATTACCACTATTTTTTATCTTTAAAACCCCTCAATCATTAATTGCCATTTTCTTTTTAAATCAACCCCAAAACACTATCATTATCAACAAATACGATCATTAAATCTCACACCTATTTAAATAATAAATCATCAAATTATGACCTTCTTCCCCCACTACCCTCCCTCCCCTCCCTCTTCCCCCCCCAGAACTTTGGCCGTTTGGGAGAACTGCCACGGCACCGTCAGGGCCCCATCCACCTTCAGGGCGTCGAGTCTGCCATCTCCACAGGGATTCTAAAAATTCTCAAGGTCAACTGTGTTCGAAAGATCTCCATGTTTTGGGGGAGGACCCAGGAGGAAAGAGGGGGAAAAGGAGGGAGAAAGTAAAAAGGAAAGGGGGGAAAAGGAGGAAGGAGGGAAGGGGACCAGCGGCGGAGGAAGACCGGGGAAAGAGGAGGAAAGAGTAGGGGGGAGGAAGGGGGAGGAAGAGGAGAGGACCAGCGAGGAGGAAAGGGGCGGAAAGGGAGGGGGAGGGGAGTAGGAAGGGAGGAGGGGGGGAGGGGGGGAGGAGGAAGGGGAGGAGGGGGGGGGGGAGGAGGAGGGGGGGAGGGGGGAAGGAGGAAGGAGGAGGAGGAGGGGGAGGAAGGAGGGAGGGGGGGGGAGGAAGGAAGGGGGGAGGGGGGGGGGGGGAAAGGAAGGGGAAGGAGGAGGGAAGGGGGGGGGGGACCGCAAAGGGGGAAAAGGGGCGGAAAGAGGGGGGAGGAAAAAGAAAAGGGGAAAAGGAGGGGGGAAAGGAGGGGGAGAAGGAGGAGGAAAGGGGGGGAGGATGGGAAAAAAGGGAAGGGGAGGAAAAGGAAAGGAAAGGGGGGGAAAGAAGAAGGGGGGGAGGAAAAAGGGAAGGGAGGGAGGGAAGGGGAGGGGGGAGGGGGGGCCAGGAGGGGGGGAAAGAGGTGGAAAAGAGGGGGAAAAAAAGAGTAGGAGGGGGGGGGAAAGAGGAAGGAGGAGGAAAAGGGGGGAAAAGAAAAAGGAAAAAGGGGGAAAAGAGAGGAGGGGGGGAGGGGGGGGGAGGGGGAAAAGGGAGGAGGGGAGGGAAGAAAAAAGAAAAGAAGAAAGTAGGGGGGGAGGGGGGGAAAAATGGGGGATAAATGATAAAAAGGGGAAAAAGGAAAAAAAGGGGAGGAGGGGAAAAAAAGAGGAAGAGGGGGGGGGAAGGGAGGAAAAAAGGGAGGAATAGAAAAAGGGGGAAGGAAAGGAGAAAGGGAGGGAAAGGAAGGGGGGGGGAAAAGGAAAGGAAAGGGAAAAAAAAAAAAGGGGGAAGGAAAGGGGAAAAAAAGGGGGAGGAAAGAAAAAAGGGGAAAAAAAGGTTTTAGGGGGGGGAAAAAGGGGGGGGAAAAAATGGGGAAAGAAAGGAGGGGGAAAGGAAGAGAAAAAGAAATGAAAAAGAGGGGGGAAAAAAGAGGGGGGGGAGGAAAGGGAGGGGGGGGGAAAAAAGGAAGAAGGGGGGGGGGGGAACTAGGAAGAGGGGGGGGAGGAGGAAATCCGCGGAGCGCCCCCTGGCGGGTGGCCGCCTCTTTTTGCTTTTTGCTAAAAAAAACTGTATTTTTTTACATTTAATTTCACTTTTTTAATATTTTTTTTTTTTATTGTCAATTTTTTATCGTTTTTTTTGCTTTACCCTACTATTACTGTTATTAATTTTGGGCATTTTTTTACGTTTTTTTCTAATATTTAATTATTGTCATTTTTTTTTATCATCTTTTAAAAAAAAAAACTATTGCCAAAAAAATTTTTTTTTTTTTAATGTTTTTTTTTCAATTTTTTTTTTTTTTTTTAAAAAAAATCAAATTCAACCCACCCAGTATAAATTGGGTTTTTTTTTTTACAAACTCCCCCCCAATTTATTATTTATTTAAATTTTTTTTATATTTTTTTATTAAAAATTTTTTTTTTTTTTTTAATTTTTCAATCGTCCCCATATTTAATGTTTTTTTTTTTTTTTTTCTTTTTTTTTTTAAAGACAATAGCGCCCCCGTTAAAAAAGGGGTGAATGATCATTCAACTTTTGTAAAAAAAAAATTTTTTGTTTTAAAAAATTTAAAAAACATTTTTCCCCTCTTTTTTCCTTTTCGGGGGGAAAATTTAAAAATTTTATTACGAATTTTCAAAAAAAAAAATTTAAAAATGGAAAAAATTTTATTATGGGGGAAAAAAAAATTTTTTTTAGGTTGGGGAAAAAAGCCCCCTTTTCTTTTTTTTATGCCAAACTTTTTAAAACCCATTTTTTTTTAAAAACTTAACCAAATCCCTTTTATCTTATAATTTATTACTTCTTAACTTTGGCCCCCAGTCCTTTTATTTTTGTTATATATCTTAAACCATCTTCTTACCTTTTTTCCATCCCCCCTGCCCCCCTTGCCTTCTTTTCCCCATCTTTATACTTTTTTTTTCCCCCCCTCCCCCAAAATTTTCTTTCTGTTTTTCAAATTAAATTTAAAAAAAAAAAAAACCCTTTATATGGAAAAAAAAAATTTTTTTCGGGAAAATTTTCAAAAAGCCAAAAAACTTTACATAGTTTTGTTACACCCAAAAAAACACTTTTTTTAAAAAAAAATTTGCGGGGTTTTAAAACCCTCTATTCCAAAATAAAATTTAATTTTAAGGGGAAAAAATTATTTTTTTTACCCCCCGAAATCCCCAGTTAATTTAAAACTTAAAAAACGGCCCCCCCTTAAATTTTTTTTTTTTGGGGGAAAAATTTTTAAACTTATGTGGACCGGGTTTTTTTTTTGTGAAATCAAAAAAAAAAGGGGGGGGACTTTTAGGCCCCATTTATTATCCATATGCCCTTAAAAATTTAAAAAAATTTTCGTTTACCCCCTTTTTTATTAAGGACGTTATATTAAAAAAAAAAAAAAAAAAATATTTTTTGGTGTTGTTTTTTCCCTAAAACGCCCCCCTTAAAAAAAACTTGAAAATACATACGTTAGGGCAGAAAATTTTTCTCGTAAAACGGGGGGAAATTTTCCCCTTTTGGGTTTTAAACATCTTATTCTTAAAGGGTACCACAAAGGGGAAAAAGGCCCCCTTGAAAAGTGTTTTTTTTGTTTTTAGGGTGACATTGGGGAAAAAAAAAGGAAATAACCAAGTTCCATTTGCTTTTTTTTTATTAGGTTTTTTCCCAATTTAGGCGAAAATGAAAAAAAAAAAGGAAAATTTTTTAAAAATGTTTTTTTTTTTAAAAAAAAAAAAACCAATGGAATTTTTGGCAGGAAGGGAAACCAAAACCCATTAATAAAAACCTCGGGTTTTTGATGATTTCCTTGCTCCTTGGTTTCCCCCGTATCACTTTTTTTTTTCCTAAAGACCTTTTTAAATAAAAACCCTATATTTGGAAAAAGAAAAAAAAAAAATTTTATGGCCCGTGTGCTCATATCCAACATTTTTGCTTTTGACATTTTAAAAAATTTTAATTTGAAAATTAATAGATTGAAAAATTTTTTATATTATTAAAATTTAATAAATATAAAATTTTTTAATATATTAAAAAAATTTATAATAAATTTTTAAAATTTCTTTTTTTTTGCAAGAAAAAATACTAGCCTATTTTTTTAAAAAAAAAAGGGAAAAAAAACCTCGCAAATCCTTTTTCAAAAAAAAAAAAAAAAAAAAAAAAAAAAAAAAAAAAATTCGCATTTTTTACTAAAAATAACCCTTGGAAATTAAGGGCCCCCTCATTTTGGTTTTTTACCCCCGGGGCCTCGTACTAAATTTTTCCCCCCTCAAACCCAAGTTTTTTTTGTCCCAGTCCCCCCTTTCCCTTTCCCCCCT
>NW_023643324.1:0-9295 GCF_015228065.2 Penaeus monodon | reverse complement strand
TTTATTTTTATAATATTTAAAAATAAAAAAAAAAAAACACACACCACACACACACCACACCCACAAAACCCCCAACACATATATAATTATATACACAAATGCACACCTACACAAAAAAACCCACACACAAAACACACAACACACCACACACACACACACAACACACCCCCACACGCACACACACCACACACACGTACAAATACACACACACATTATAATATAATATATATAATATAATATATATTATATTTTTTTATATATATGTAATATTGTGGTGTGTGTATGTATGTATGTATGTATATACTTACATCACATATAAAAACCCCCAGAAAATATATATATATATGTAATATATATTTTAATATATATATGTGAAAATATATATTATTTTAATATAATATATATATTAATAACACACCACCACACACACACACACACCCCCACACACCACCACAAACACACCCCCACAAACACACCACACACACCCAAACACAAACACCACACACACACAATAAATATATCCAAAGCACACACATACAAAAAACACCCCAACACATACACATATACAACACCCAGAAATATATAATTAATATATATATAGTATATATAATATATAATATTTTATATATTATTTTATATATAATTATATGTAATATATATATTTATAAAAATACACACATACATATCATACACACTTTAAACTTATAATAATATATACAACATGCATAAAATTTTATATATACATATATACACGTATACTTTTAATACATATATATATGCATATATGTAACACACACACGCAACACACACACACAAAAGCCATACACACACAAACAACACACACACACACAACAAAATTTTTTATATATTATATAATATAATATTAATATATATATATATATGTGTGTGTGTGTGTGTGTTTTGTGTGTGGTAGTATATAAAAATTTTAATATATATATATATATATATATATATATTTTTAATATAATTATATTTTATATTATATATATATACTATATAATATATTAATATCCTTGAATTATTATATAAAATTAATAATATTTTTAAAATATATATTATTTGTATATATTATATTATTATATATATATATATTATATAAAATTTTATATTATATATTTTATTATAAGGCAGCGGTCCCGAATGGTTAGAGGCGGTTAAAGACTGTCACGACGGCAATCCGAATTCGGGGGGTTGAGTCCCCAAACCCCCCGCGTTTTCCCCTTGGGGCAAGGAATTTCCCCTTGTTTTGCCTCCCTAGCCACGGGGTGGCCAAGCCAGCCCAAGTCAAGTGCTCCCCCCAAGCCCGGTAAATAAAGAATGATTACCTAAAAGGTCCCCACCGGCACTCTCCGGGAAAGGAACTGGGGCCCACCACGTACTCACCCCAAGAGCATCACAACATGAATAACTACAATTAAGTATCATGCTGGGGACCACGGCGGGCTCAGACTGAACCTACCTTTTTAAAAAAGAAAAGATATTATTGTTATATATATATATATATATATATAATATATATAATATAATTTATATATATATCCCATATCATCATCAGTCTATTCATTCCCTGCAGGACTTTGGGCCTCCCCCAATCTTTTCCAACGGGGTTTGGTTCTTGTATATTTGTTTCCAGTCTCGGCCCCAAAATTTCGTTATTTGTCCCGCCATTTGTCAAGGGGGCCCCTTTGGCCCTTTTTAATTTTATCTATAACCAGTCTGTTTTATTTTTTGTAAACTGTTGCCCTTTCTCCGGTATATGACCCCCCCATTGCCATTTTTTTTTTTTTTTTAAAACCCAAAAGTATATCTTCATTTTGTCTTTTCCCCTGATCCACGTCCCCCTCATCCGATCTCTTAGGCAAATTCCCAGCACAACTCTCCACCCCTCTCTGCGCATTTATTAGTTTCCTTCCTGTAATTTGGTTGTAGCCTGTTTCTGATCCATAGGTCATAATGGTAGGATACATTAATTAAAGACTTTTCTTTTTAAACATAATGGCAAGGGCCTCTTCGTATCTATTGTGTCCCCAAAGGCGCTCCACCCCTAGACTGATGCATCGCTTCTTTTCTTGTCTCCTATTTTGATCCCCTTTCCATTCCACTCTATTTTTTTTAAATGTTTCCTCAAACAAGCTGTAAACAGTTTGGTGAGATGGTACGCCCTTCTAACACCTTTTTAAAATGTATTTTGTGGGTTTTTCAGAGTGGAGTTTGGGGTTGCTGTCCCATTTTTGTATATATCCTCCGTATTTTACAATATCTCCTTACTCCCTGTCCCCGGATGTTCAGTACTGCTTATTGTACAGAGCAAATCCCTTTTCGAAAATCGGAAGTTTTTTTTAGTTTGAAAGTAGCTGAAAGGGGGCTTTCGATGGGTAGTTTTTTAGACCCCTTTTTTTTTGGTATCAAAAAAAGTGTTGCTTTTTTCCCGGGTTTTTCGATTTTCCCGTTGATTAGGCTTGTTAAAAAAGGGGCTATTTCATGTTGAAATTTTTCTCCGCATCTTTTATAAGGTCTAAAACAAATCCATCGTCCCCTGTTTTTTTCCCCTTTCCATGCCTTTAAACGCTCTTTTTATTTCTTCTTTTGGATGCTGGTACGATCTTGTTCCCCGCTTCGCTTCTATCCGTGGCTGTTCATTTAGTTGTTAGATCCCTGAAAAAAGTCCTCCATATCTTTGATTTCATTCTTAATATGTCACTTCGCTCGGGTTTTTATTGTAAAATTGATTTTTCCTATTCCGGGGTCACCCTTTAACTTTTTTTTTCGTGCTAGTACCTGAGATCACTTTTTCTTTTATTATTGAGTTTTGAATTTCCTTACTCTTCCCTCTTCTTTTTTCTATAGTCTTTGTTCGTTCGGCAAATTTCTATTTTGTCCCGACTGACGATATTTCAGACCCTACATTTTTACATAAGCTTTTTAGTTTTCCGAGAGCTTCCGGAGCTTTTCGACTTCTAACCGCCTACTTCTAGGGGAAACTTCCTTTTTTATCCCATTAAAAATGTTTTTTGTTTTGGTCAATTTTTAAGATTTTGTCGCGAGACTAATATCAGTTTTGGATGTTAATTTAAAAATTCTGTCGCTCGGTCTTAATTTAGTAAATTTGGCTGGATTTTTGTGTGAGTTTACTTTTTTCCCCTTCTGAGTTGAAATTTTAAAATTTGGCCTTGACCTTTCAGGGTCGCTGCCAACATTTATTTTATTAAAAAATTTCCCACCTTTTTTTTTTACTATATCGGTCTATTTGAAATCATGAAGTCAATTTTTTTTTTTTGCAGTCAGATGGCGATTTCCCAAGTCCACTTCCGCTCATCTTTTTTCGAAGAAGTATTCATTTTTTTGAGTGATCGAGCCTCCGCAAAACAATGCTTTGTCCCCCTCATTCCAAAAGTCCCATTCCTGATTCCATTGGGGGTTTTCCTGTCTTTTTACCTATTTTGGCAAAAAAATCTCCTTTATATTGTAAAGGGGGGTTTTTACTTTCTCGGGCTAAATAAATCCCTTTCATAAAGCTCTTATTTCTTCATCACTGTGGCTGCGGGTTGGAGCATAGTTTTGAACAATTTTAAAACTTTACCTATTTTTTGTTTTATTGTTACTGAAGCCACTTTTTCGGCAATTATATATATATAATATATATATTTTATATTAATATATATTATATATATAATATAAAAACACAACACACCACACACACAAAAAACACCACACCACACACACACAAACACCACACACACACACACACACACACACCATATTATTTATATATTATATATTATATATATTATAATAAAAAAAAAAATATATATATATATTAAAATATAATATATACATATATAAATTACATTATATTTAGTACACAACACATGTGTTGTGTGTGTGTATGTGTGGGGTTATTATTATATTATATATTTTATATTATAATATATAATTTTTATATTATATATGTATATGTTGTTGTTGTGGCTTGTGTTTTGTGTGTGGTGTGGTTTGTGTGTGTGTGTGTGTTTGTGGTGTGTGTGTGTGTGTGTGTGTGTGTGTGTGTGTGTGTTGTGTGTATGTTTGCATCCATATATATATATATATATATATATATTTATATTATTATATTATATTTATTTTATTAACACAACACCCCAAACACCACACAACACCCACACACCCCCCCACAAATATATATATATTATATATTATATATTATATATAATATAATATATATGTGGTGTGTGTGTGTGTGTGTGTGTTGTGTTTGTGTGTGTGTGTTGTGTGTGTGTGTATGTATATGAATAATATTTAAAATATTATATATATATATTATAATATATATATAATATATATATATAAATATTTATATATGAATATATATGCATTTATATATATAAAAATTACATAAGATATATATTATAATTAAATTATATATATAAAATATATATTGTATGTGTGTGTTTGTTGTATGTATGTAATCTATATTTTTTATATATATATAACTTATATTTATATTATATATTTAATATTATATATGCATATATATAAAATTGTTATATATATATATAAAAATATATTTATAAAAATATAAAAACACATATTTGCATACATGTGTGTGTGTTTGCGCGTGGTGTGTGTGAAAGAAAGGAGAAAGGCAAAGACGTGTATGTTACACACACACGAATATGGTTGTCCTTGATCTAATTACCGCACAGCCAAAAAAGCTTCGAAAGAGCCCAAATCTACTATTCATTTTATGCAAGAAGCAAAAAGGTAAATTTTTATTTCCTTGCGAAAAAAAATATAAGTGTGGTAGTGAATATTAATGTGAAGGAAGATGATGTAATGTAACATGGCTTGGATGAGATGGAATTGGTGGGATAAAAGTTGCGGATGAGAGAGGCCGAAAGGGGAAAACGGCGGGAAAGGAGGTGAACGGCAAACTGCGATCTAGGCGTGCTCCTAGGTCGAACAAATAACAATTAATAAAAATAATATATATATATATATATATATATTATAATATATATTTTGGTGTGGGTGTGGTGTGTTTGTGTGTGTGTGTGTGTGTGGGTGTGTGTGTGTGTGGTGTGTGTGTGTTCACCACACACACACACACACACACACACAACACACACACACAAAATATATATATATAATTTTAATATATATATAATATAATATATATATTATGGTATGCATATTAGAAAAAATTAAAAATTTGATTCATTATAAAGTTCGGGCATAAGATCTTTAATCTTCAACATTTTTACTCATGGTTAGAGCCACAGAAATGCTCCTTTAACCCCAAAACATGTAGTAAAACTCATTTAAAGCTACCACGGGGATATGATTTCTTTGGCAAAAGTTGGAACGGAGTCAGCTTAAACATTCAAACAGTGCGAAACGAGTGAGTTCTGAAATGCAAAAATTAAAACTAACGAATGATTTATTTTGCTTGAACAAATCAACATGGGCAGTATGTTTTCTTTCCAATTTAGAACTAACTTTTCTTTGGAAATTTCTCAAAATTAAGTCAAAGAAAATATGTGGGGCACTTTCATATATGTTTTCGAAGAAAGAGAGAGAGAAAAAAAAAAATAATATGAAACATTCAAACCGAACTGAAACTTTGAGAAATATAAGCAAGACGTTTTACAACACTTAAAAATGCCCTTCTTTTCATATTTCCCAAAAAGATAAAGACTCTTTTTTTCACTAGCCATAAACACTGCGAAAATTTTTTCAAATTTCAAGGGGTAAAAAAATAAGCACATAGTGGATAGTCCATTTGAAGATATCATAGAGTAGCGAAACGTTATTAAGTATTCCTAAAAAGCTGTCTGCCAGGGCTTTGGGTGTGATTACTGTCTAGTTAGATAAAAGAAAGTCTTTTATTATTTTTGGGCGTTGTCTTTTATTAAAGGTACAAGTAGATTAACATGTGGGTTTGCTCTAGATACAGAAATGGGAGGAAAATTGTTAAAAAACGATGGGCATTCTAACACAGCCTGATTGGTATACAAAATATCATGTATAAAAAAACAACACACCCCACAAAACCCTATATATATATATATATATAAATATATTATATATAATAGTATTATATATATATATATATTATATTTTATATATATTTTGTTGTAGGGATGTATGTATTATGTTATATCATGTACCCAAAAACAGAAAACGAGATTTTAATCCAAGGAACGAATAAACGATTATAAATTTAAAACCAAACCAAACTGGGCATTTCTCAGTCTGCGGTCTAAAACAGTGGCTTTAATGGCGTTTGCCAGATATAAAAAAAACAGGCAACGGCTTTATCCAATTACCAAGGAATCCGAACGACTGATTCCCGATTGACCCGCGAGCGGGGAGACCGTTTTTACGCCGCTTATCAGGCAGTAGGTAATCGATTTAGGGTGGGATGGGGGGGGGGGGGGGGGGGGGGGGGAAAGGGGGAAAAAGGGGGAAAAGAGGCAGGGAAGAAAGGGCAGACAGCGGGGAGATCGAGGGTAGAGCAAACTGCAGGTAGATATAGCATGTATTTATACAACATATATATGCCTAAATATGTATTATATGTATATTATATATATATATATATAATTTTTAAAATAATAATATATATTATTAGAAATGATGGTAGATAGATCATAAGAGGATAGATAGCAAAAAGTAAAAAATATGTATAGAAAGATAAATAAATAAAAAGGGGGAGAATGGGAGATAGACAGATATGTGTATGAATTTTTATACAGAAGGGGGGGAGTGAAAGAGTGAGAGGGAGGAGTTGTAAGATTGATAAAGAGAGGGAGAACCAAGACAAGGTGAATACAGAGAAAGAGGGGGGGGGGGGGTTTTGAACATCAGTACATTGCTTCAGAAATCCCCAAATAAGGGGCACAAAACGGGCATTTAAATTTAAAGAAAAAAAAAAAGCTTTAGCGCATATTTTTACTCAGCGAGACTAAAAGCAAATTCCAACGCCTCCTCTCTCTCTCTCCCCTCTCTCTCTCTCTTCCTCTCTCTCTCCCTCCCCTCTCTTCCTCTCTTCTCTCTTTCTCTTTCTCCCCTTTTCTCTCCTCCTTTTCTCTCTCTCTCTCTCTCTTTTCTCCTCTTTCTCAACGGCGCATTTAATACCGGAATTTTCTACTTTTATGTCAAAAAATTCGAGAAATAATATTAAAGACAATCTCTGCCCACTAGTTCTTTATTAGAAAAAATCTAACCCAATAAAAGAAAAAAAAACCACTTTGTTAAAAGAAAACACGAGGGTGAGGGGGAATGTCAGTAGGTAAATACCTGTTGTTGGTACTGGCAATGGCAAGAAGTAGTTTATGGTACTGTGTAACGGGAAAAAAAACAATAACAAAAATAATAATGGTATTTTTTATGAGATAACAAAAATGATAATGTACTAAAGTAATCATAACAATACAAAAATAATTCTGATGTGATGGGGACAAAAAAAAATAATATGTGATAATAGCAAAAAACCAAAAACATCAACAGTAATAATAATAGTAATAATGTAATAATGTGATGATAACAAAAAACAATAACCTTTATAATGATAATGATAACAGTTACAATAAAAAAATTTTAGTAATTATATAGTAAATTAAAATAAAATGATGATAGCTACTGATATGATGATGTTAAAAATAATAAAAATAATGATATAATAATAAAAAAAATAAAATAATAATGATAATAATAATAATAATGATTAAAGGCAAAACACATTAAAATCAAAAATTAAAAATAAAAAGATAATGATAGTAATGAAAAATAGTAATTCGATAAGATAAAATGATAAAAAATAGTAATAAAAATAAAAAATGATGATAATAATAATAAAAAATAATAATAATAAAATAATAATAATAAGAAAAGATAATAATAATAATAATGATCATAAAAGAAATAATAAAGAAAAAAAAATTTTTAAAAACGATAATAATGATGATGAGATATATAATAAAAATAATAAAATAATAAGATAATAAGATAATGATAATAACAAAGTAGGAGTAGTACTAAAACTAGCAGTGGTTATATGATAATAAATGGTGATGATAAAAATAAAATAAAAATAAAATAATAAAATAAAAATAAAAATGATAATAATAATAAAAATGATAATAACCAATAAAAACAAAAATTAGTAATAAGATAACAAATGAAAATAATAAAATAACAAAAAAGAAAAAATTTGATGATAATGTAATTTTAAGATAAAAAGTTGATATAACGTAAAAATGTAAAAACGACAATAATAAAAATGATAAAGATATAAAATTGTAATACCCAAAAATCATGATAATAAGAGAAAAAAATGAAAGTTAAAGATAAAAATGGTCATAATTATAAGGGTGATAAAAAGGTCTAATTATAAGGATGTAATAATGGGCATAATTTAAGGGGATAAAATGATCATGATACTGACAATACTAATGATAAAATCAATAATGATAATGATAAATAATAATAAAAATTATTTTTATAATAATTAATGTAACTAATGATAAAAACAGTAATAATAAAAAAAAATAAAGATAATAATAAAATAAAATAATAAAATAATAGTAATAATAATAATAAAAACAAAAAAATAATGAAATAAAAGAAATAATAAAAATTTAAAAATAAAATAATAATAATAATAAAATAATAATATAATTATATTATTTTTATTTTTATTTTTATTATTAATATTATTTTTTATTATCATTTTTATCATTTTATTTGTATTTATTATTTTTTACTATTTTTTGTAAGTTGTTATTTTCATTTTGAATCATTTTTTGTTATTATTGCTATTAATGTTTTTTTTATATTTATTATTATTTTTTTATTATTATTTTTATTATTTTTCTTATTATCATATTATTTTTTTTATTTCTGTTAATCATTTGTTGTTACTATTTTTTTATTATAATAATAATTATTATTATTTTTATCATTATCATTATTGATTTATCTTGTAATTGTCAGTATCATGATCATTAATCATCCTTATAAATTTTGCCCCTTATTATCATCCTTTAATTATGACCATTAATTATCATCCTTAAAATTTTGACCATTATTTTCATTAAAATTTTCATTTTATTTTCTTATTATATGTTATTGGGATTTCTAGATAATCATTATCATTATTATTTTTGTCGTTTTACTTTTTTACTGTTTATCAATTTTTTTTCATTGAAATTACTATTATCATCAAAATATTTTTTTGTGTTATTTATTTTTATCAATTGTTACCATTTTTTTT
>NW_023643323.1:0-9295 GCF_015228065.2 Penaeus monodon | reverse complement strand
GGGAAAAAAAAAAAAAAAAACGCCTTTAGGGGCAAAATATATCATTGGGTCAAAATTAATCACAAAAAGGCCAAATTTAAAATTTTTTACACAAATTAGTTGGCTTAAATTAGGCAATAGTTTACACACCAGTTGCTGACAATTGGGGATATTTTCCCTCCTAAATAACCCTAAAATAGCATTTTTTGTTAATACAGTTTTATACGGGATATAGGGAAATATATTGTCATTTTTTAAAAAAAAAAATTTTAAACCCTGCCAAAAAGGGGCATCATTTGTTGCCTTTTAAATGGTTTAGTCACTTTTTTAAGGCCCCCTTTAAAGGGGATTTTAAAAACCGATATAAAATTTTTAAAAGTCTAGATATAATCTGTTACCCAAACCTTAACGGGCCTTAAAAAAAAAAAAGAGTATGAAAAAAAATTTTAAAGGAAATAGTTTTTTTACTGAGAAAATTTTAAAATTTGATTCAAAAATGGGGGGGTTATCTCAAACCGGGCTTTTGAAAAATAAGAATTCCCATAGAAAAACAAGGTGAATTTTTTTAAGTTTATATCAGTTTTAAAAAAAACAGCCGAAAAACTCTTTTAGAAAAATTTACCCCAGACGCTTCTTTTAAAAAAAAGACTCCTTTTGGTTTGGCGGCATGTGGTAAAAAACGGGGGCAATCCGTAAATTTTTTAAATTTTTTCTTTTTCGTTTTCTTTTCTGGTAACTGGATTTAGCAATTAAAGGGGGCCCCCCGGTAGCCACTTAAAAAAAGCATTTTAGTTTCAATACCTCTCCTATGAGAGTTAAATCCCAAAAAAAACCAGTGAAGCGTAACTTTTACTACAAAACATGACAAAAAGACTTTAATTTTTGATATCTTTTTTTAAAAAAATGCTTAAACTAAAAAAATATGACTATCAAGGGGGGAAAAACTCATTCAAGTACTTTGATTGATTTTTTAAAAAAAGATTAAAGGATGAAAATTACCTCAAAACAAAAAATATTGTCATAATCGGGGTTCCCCTTTTACCCGAAAAAATGGAAAAGAATTATTACTATCTGCCATTAATTTTTTTTGGGGCGGCCATTTTGAAAAACGCCCTCACATATTGAAAAGTAATAGGGCAAATTTTCAGTACTTTTTTTAAATACTAAAAAACCCACGAAACTAAAGGGTTTAAGAAAATAAACAGGGGACCCATGGAAATTTTCTACTACTATGGGTCTCTAAGAATCTAAACGGTTATCATAAAAAAGGGTAACACCGGGAGAAACCATAAAAATATTCATTGTTTAAAAAATTTTCGAATTTAATCTGTAACCACCGGATCACACAGGTATAAAATTACGATGCAGGTTTTTTAACAGAAATATCACTTAAAAAAAATATGAGGAAAAAATGAGGAACCTTTACCCTCATTCAGTGTCCCAAATTTTTTTCGGTTTTGAATGCCTAAAAAAAATTAGGAAAAACAAGGGGAAAAAAAGCCATTAATTCCCCCTGTGAAAAGGCTTTCTAAGTAAACAAGTTTAATACACATAGAACAAAAATGTATCACAAAAAATATTTTTTATTTTTCTTTGTACTTTCATTATATTTTTCAGCTTGAAACTTTAAGGGTTTTAAATAATGTTTTGACCCGTCTTAAAACTGTTAATTTCAAAATTACCAAATGGGGGTTTAATGTAGGGAAATTTTGAAAATTTGATACAAAAATTTTTAATATTTGGGGAAAAAAAATTTTAAATTTACAAAGAGACGACGGAAAAAAATAGTACCCTCTTAAAATTTTTCATTTTGATAAAGATAATTCAATATTTTTATATAATTTAGAGATTAAACCCCGTCCATCAATTTTTTCTTTTCATTCTCTCTCTTTCTCCTATATATATATAAAATTTTAAGTTAGAAATTTCCAAAAAATATAATTAAAATTTTTTTTAACCCGTTTAAATATTTTTTAAGTTGCCTAATTAATTCCCAATTAAACATTGAACAATAAAAACCAAACCAATAAAGCAATAAGGGATTTTAGATACTTTCTTTTAAACAGAAAAATATATAGTACAAAATATACCAAAAACCACAAAAAAATAGGGCACCAATGATAGGGCTTTTTTAATATTACCAATTTGTAAATTTAAAAAGGATCTTAAAATTTAAAAAAAATTATTCTTGAAAAAAAAAGGTTTAACACCCTTTTAAAAAATTGATTATGTGCGTCCCAAAGGGTCAAAAGACTTTTTTCGTCTTTACGTCCAACAATATATGTTTTATCTTTTTATTTGAAAAATTTTTTATTTTTTTTTTTTTGGAAATTTTGGGGGTTAAAAATGTTCAACGACTGATTTTTAACTGGGTTTTTTTTAAAAGTTTAACATTTAAAAGGGGATACAAAAACACCACCCTAAAGGACTAAATATATATACCCCCCCTTTAGCCCTTAAGTACCTTACTGTTGGTGGGCCCGCACTTTTTTTTGCTAAGTCAAAAAGCTATGGTATTTTAAAAGATGATACATGACCCCATCTGAGAGAGGGAATTAAAAAATATTGAACTCATACAATAATAGCCTTGGGGGGTTTTCTGTAGGGGCCTTTTAAAACAGTTTTTCCCCCCAAAAAGCCATTTTTTTTATAAAAATTAAAGAGTTCCCCACCGTTAAAAAAAAATCTGTATGCACTCTGAAATTTTGTGAAATGTTGGGTGGCGTTTTTTGGGGGAAATTTTGAAAAAAAAAAACATTTTTTTGGCAGAAAATTTTGGTAAATGCCCCCACATTTTGCTGGGGCCGGGAGGCCAAAAACACTTTAAATTACAATAGATTTGCGGCAGCGGTCCCCCACATTTCTAGGGGCCAAGGGACAATAAATGAAGTCCAGTTCGGTCTCTACTCTTCATAGTTATATAAAAGGGTTTTAGTTGAACGCATCTATTTTCTTAGCGGCATTTTTCTCACAAAAAAATAATTTTTTTGGGGAAGGAAAAACATTTTTAAAAACATAAAGAGGCATTAGGGCAGGGACCAACAATTCTTTATGGCCTGAGGCCCAACATTTGAATTTTCTAGATCTTATTTGCGGCAAGAGGGCAAAGTTTTTTTGGGTCAGAGGCTGCCACATTTTTTGTGGCCAGAGGCCAAAAATTCTGAAGCACAGAGAACTTATTCGGGCCCGGGGGCCGCCCTATTTTTTATGGGAGGGCCCCAGAGCCATTGGTATCTAATTTGTTCTGCTATTGTAATTAAATAAAAAAATAAAATTAGTGTCCTAATATCTGAAAACCAAAAGCTAATTTCCCTAAGTATTTTAATCAAAAAACTTAAGGGGAAAATAATTTTAACCAGATTTACGAGGGAAAATTTATTTGCACTTTTTGGATTCTACAAAAAAAATTGTAAAAATTTAAAAAATAGAGGAGTTTTAAAGGTATTATTAAATATTTTGGAAAAAGTTGATTTTTTTTACTTTTTTGCACTTTTTAAAAAATTCCTAGGACTAAATCGTACATTTTTAAAAAATGTAAATTGACTTGTTGGTGGAAATTTTTTTGTAGATTTTTTTAATTGATGGTTTTTTTCCTTAATGACCCCCTACAGAGATAGGCCTAATGTTTTTTGGAGAAAAAAATTAGCCCCCAAATCACCCAGAAAAATTTAGAGTATTTTTTAAGGGTCATACTTATTTTCTAAAACTAGATAATTTTTTAATTTTGGGCATGAATAATTTGTGCCCCTTAGGGGGGCCCAAATACATATCTTTTTTTCAATAATATATTGTGCATGAGGACAAGGTTGAATATAGTATTGCTGGGGGGATTCTATTTTGTTAGTAGGTAAGGTATGCGGGGATTATCGTGGGGGATCCCCTGTTATATATTATTATATATATTATTTTAACTAATATTAATATAATAATTATTAATATATATAATTATTATAATTTTATATATTAAACATAATAAAATATTTAAATTATATCTATATAAAATATATTATATTTAATAGAATATAAAAAATATATAAATTATTATATATATAAAAAATAATAAAATTATTATTTAATATATATATAAATTTTATAATATATTATATTATATAAAAATTAAATATTATATATATATATAATTTAAATTTTAAATATTTTAAATTTTTGCTACATTATAATCACCCAAAAAAAACTTTTTAAAATTAAATGAAAATGCACTTTGGGGGTCCTGTGAATCCCATTTCCACAGCAGAAGGTTTTTCCGGAATTTTTTGGCAGAATTTACAAACTTTTTTTTTTTTTTGCTTATAACAAACAAATCAATTACCATATAATAGGTAAATTTGGGTTTTAAAAATAACCAGAAGAGAATATGATTTAAAAAATCTGTTAACTCACTTTAAAAAAATAACAACAAAAAATTAAAGATTTTCAAGGATAAAAATGAGTAAAAAATTTACTAGATTATTCTTTTTTCCCGGGGGACGTTTTGGAAATTTAATTTTTAAAAAAGTGTTAAAAAGTTTTCTTTTTTGTATATTATGAGTGAAAGAAAAAAAAATAAACATATTAGATCAAATTAAATGTAAATCAAAAAAAACCAAAACCCTTGTTTTAAAAACAAAAATTGTACAGGAAAAAGGAAAAATGTCACAAGCAATTTTTTTTTGGAAAATTTTTCTGGGGGTTTTTCCAGAAAGGTTACTCACAAAACAATTTTACCCTCATTCGACACTGATATAACTTTTGGCAATTAAGAGCCCTAAATTACCCCAGTACTGAAAAAATTTGTTTAGAAAATCTAAAATTTTTTTTAAAAAAACACAAAAAGTTTTGGCTTTTTTTGAGTCAAATGCCATCCCCGGGTCTACCCCCCGGGGGCAATAAAAATCACTGACCATGAAATGCCTAAGACTCATCACTGTGAGAGAATAAATTTTAAATAAAAGTCCTATACTTGATTTGAAATTTTTTAAAAAGGGGGATTTGAAAATTCAAATTAAATTTGGGGCAAAAACGGTCCCGACTTTTTTAAAAAATTGTTTTTGCTTCCATATGAGTGGGAAAGCCGATTAAATTTGTTTTTTTTTAATTTAAAAACTCCAAATCATTTTTTCTAAGAGGATGTGAATAACCATTATAATAATTCAAAAAGGCTCCATGGGTGATTTTTTTCAAAGTGTTTTTGGAAAATTACAAAAACAAAATACACAGATCAGTTTTTTTTTAAAAAAATATTTTATAAGTTTTTTTAAAAATAATTTTACAAATTTCCCTATAAAAAAAAAATGTATTGAAATGATTGTAATTTTTTTTTCGGCCTGTTTTTGGTGGTGATGTCTGAAAATCCTGTAAAAATTTTGTTTTCTCCTTAATTGGATAGTTAATAACATTTCAAACCTAAAGGGGGGGGCATTAGTTTTTAAGATGGAAATTTTTAGAAACAAAATTTTTTTTAAATTTTTTGTGATAAAAATTAAGGGATGTCAGATTTTGGCACAAAAGTGTCTAAAAATTTTGTTCTTTTTGGGACAACTTAATGTTCCCCCCGGGGGAAAATATGAGTTTCATTTTTCAATAAAAACCAAAAAGAGGTATGTAGGACAGTGGCCAAATGGGGAATGGAAATTTAGGAAAAAGATAAAAATTTTTTTTTTTAATTGCTGGGAAACCCGTCTAAGTTTTACCAATATATTTTTGGTCTAAGCTTTTTTGGGCAAAAAGGGCCAATATTAGTCCCCCACAATGGGTTTTTTTTCCTTTCAGCTGCCCCTTTTTTCATGAATTTAAAGGGTACTTTTAAAAGACATTTTCCCCCAAAGAAACCCACTTTGGTAGAATAAGGTTATAATTTTCGGGAAAGGGCCCCCGGGGTTTTTGGCATTCCTTGAGTTGAAAAGAGTAGCAACAATACATTAGGGGTCTGCATAATCCGTGAAATTAGTTCGAGATTTTTGTTTTAAGTGAAAAAATTTCCTTTTGTAAAAGTTCGTGAGTGCCGCATAGTTTGCCGGAAAGGATTAAGGGTTTCGTTCTTCATTTTCTTTTAGACAATAAAATGTGCAGTTGGGGTAGGCCACCCAAAACGGAGGGCCAAACAGGTCACAAAAGAGTTTTGGCCTTTAGGCAAAACAATTTATTTTTTTTTACTAACAAGTTTTAACAAAAAAATTGGTACAATTATGAAGTAAGTCAGGTGCTTTTCAACAGTTTTTAAAAGGCTTTTTGTTTGGGCGGATTTGGGAAAAAATACTTGATTTTTCCCCTTTTTAAACTAAAATTTTTTGTGCGTTGTAACTCGAAGATATTTATTTGAAAAAAACAAATGTTCATATCTGCTGTCATTTAGGGTAAAATTTTAATAATCTATTTTTGTATAAAAAAGAAAGTAAAAGGCGCAATACGAAAAAATTTTCTAAAAGCTTTCTAAAAGCAATTTTTTTAATCTTTCAATATTCTTGAAAGCTTGTTATGAGATAACCCAAAGTGTTTGGGTTTATCTTGCCCAAAAATTTCAAAAAAGTGTAAGGTTATCCTTTTTACTTTTTCATGAATGTATTTGGACTGTTTAAGATTGTTAGCCGGGGTAATATTACTGAGTTTGAAATAGATGTTAGGCCCTTTTTTGATTCCATCTATAATAACCCTTGAGTTTTTGATAAAATATAATTGATACAATGAAAGTGAAATTCAGGAAATGTAGGGGTAACTCTTTTTATGCGTTTTTTAAAGATGATTTGTTTTTGGGGGGCAAAATTGGTTTTTGGTGAATTTTAACCTATGTAAGGAAACCCCCCCAACGTTTATTTTCCATAGAATGTTTAAATTTCCACCCTTTTGCATTTGAAAGAGTGGGGGGCCCCACCCTTACAATACTAAATTTAAAAGTTTTAGATTAAATATTTAAAAAATTTAAAAAAGATTTAATGAAAAATCATAACACTACTGTATAAAAAATTTTAAAACACTTAACGTATTCTTGGAAAATCAAAATTTTTTTTGGTGGAAAAAAGAAAGGCTTTACCCGGGGCTAAAGGGAAAAAAAACTTATTACACACATTTTTGTAAGTATATTCTGTTTTATTGATTTAAGGTAATTCAATTTCCAAAATAGCCCATTCCTGAAGGCCCCCTGTGGTATTTTTTTTGTTTTAAATTTTATTGTGTATATTTGATAGTTTTTGAAATGTTAAGAGATTATGTTTGCGGAAATTTAAAAAACCCTTGACATTTTTTTCTATAAACTAAAAAAAATAAACTTTATGATATTATTAGGTAAATTTGTTTAAAAAATAACCAAAATAGAAAATTTCAAAAATTGTTTTACCCATTTAAAAATGAAAAAAAAAATTAAAGCATTTTCAAGTAGAAAAATGTGTAAAAATGGCTAAGAAAATGTCTTTTTTCTGCGTCGTTTTGGGAAAATAAATTTCTAAAAATTGTTAAAATATTGCTTTCTGTATTTGTATTTTTAAAGGAAAAAACAAAATCGTTTTTTTAAATGCTTAAAGGGTTTTTTGCATTAAACAAAAATATTATGACTAGATATAAATTTTATCAAAAATTTAACAAATTTTTATTTTTGAAAACAAAAATGTGTCTGGAAATAATTTAACGCGTCCCAAAATTTAAGTTAAAATTTGGGAATCTTTTGGGGTTTTACAGATGGTTACTCACTAAACCCTACACCCCCTTAACAGCTTGAGATAACTTTTTGGAATTTTAATGCCCCTAAATAACCCCAGTACTGAAATTTTTTAGGGAAAAAAAGATTTTTATTAAAAAACCCCAAAAAAAAATTATGGTCATGTTGAGCAAAAAAATCCCCAAAAGGGTTTCTCCCTGGAGCTAATAAGTCCTGATCATGAGAGCCATAATACATATCACATTTTAAGCATGAGCATGGGTTTTACCTTAAGCCTATTTCCTTTACTTTTAAAAACCTATAAAAAAGGGGATGTTTAAATCTGAAATCAATTGGAGCAAAAACTGCGTCCCCATTTTTTTTGACAAAATTTCTTTTTTCACTTACAATGGTAGGAAAGGGTTTTCAATTTGTATGTTTTAATAAAAACTCCAAAAAGTTTCCAAAAAAGGATTGGGTGCCATTTAATTTTATATAAAGAGCCACATAGGTTTTTTTAATCTTTTCAAACAGTTTTTTGGAAGAATGATCAAATTTTCATTAATTTTAATGGAAAATACACAGATTTTTAAATTTGAAAAAACTTTTTACAGTTTTTTAAGATTTTATCATAATTCATAAAACAATCAAAAGATATTTTAAATTTATGTATTTCTTTTGGTTTGGCCTTTCTTTGTGTGTGTTTTGGAAACCTTGGAAAATGTTTTTTTTCTTTTTAAACTGAGGATGTTAATAACTTTCAACCTAAAAGCCAACATTACTTTTTTGATGGTGTTTTTTTGAGAACAATTGTTTTGATAATTCTTTGACAAAAGTATGATTAGAATTTGGCCAAAAGTGGCCTTAAAAATTTTGGCATTTTTGGAAAGTATAATATTGTCCCGTAATTCACTCTTTATAGAACCGTAATAATTTTGATTAAGCAGAATGCTATCTTTAATATTTAGGGATATTCTAACATTTTTATTTAATACTTTTCATTAACCAAAAAGGAAGTCAATAATTTTTACATGAAAAAATGAATTCTTATTTTAACGTAGTTCCAGCAAGTTCCATTACGTGATTCGTAATGATACCGGCAGTATGCGCCGAGGGAGAAGAGTAAGCTGACTCTTTATGCTGGTTTTTAGCTGTTTAAAATTGTAATACCTATAGTTACAGTGTGTTTTTTGCCTGTCATTAATTCTTATGTCCCCGGGGAAAGAACCCTAGCATACATCACAGTGGCGACTAGTTGAAGAAGGATTGTTTAACCTCTGCTGGAAAACATGGTTTTGGTTTTTTTAAAACCCCCAAGCGCCTGGAAGTCTAATTGGAAAGGGCCCGTGTCTTAAAGTCAAATCACAGTGCTGTGCAAATGGCCAGAATATTGTGGATTTTAGTGCAATAGGGGTTTAAAGGGAGTTTTTAAAGATCTGTTTTTTGTTTTAAAGCTTTGGGATTTTTGGAGGTGGTTTGCGTCCCCCCGCCCCATTTTAGTTTTGGCGGGAAATCCTAGCCGACGCGGCACTCCAATGGTGGAAATTTCAAAAAAATTTTTATTCATCCATAGGATAAAGAAAAAATGATAAGATATTGGGACCTCCATACGGGGAGAGACTCCAAGAGCCCGATCAAATGAGAACTTTCTGGTCCCCCAAAAAAACCCAGAGTATTTTTGGGAAAAAAGCA
>NW_023643322.1:0-9295 GCF_015228065.2 Penaeus monodon | reverse complement strand
ATATTTTAATTAAATATATATGATTTAACATATATAGATATATATAGATATTATTATAATATATATATATATAATATATTATATATATAATATAAATAGATATATAAAAAAAAAAATATATATCTAAATTAAATATAATGTATATATTTATATTAATATTATTCTATATGTTTATATAATTTAATAAATTTTTATATAATTATATATATCATATATAATTATATATATAGTATATATATGAATATATTATATATATGTTAATATATGTATATATATTATTTATTATATATTATAATAATCTATATTTAGTATATAAATGTATATATATTATATGTATATATATATATGTATTAATATATATATATGTATATATATATATATATATTGTATATTATATATTATAGTATATATTATATGTATATATAATATATATATAAAATATGTTAATAGATATATGTATAATATATGTATATATAATATATATGTGTATATATGTTGTATATAGTGTAGTGTAGTATATATATATTTTTAAAATATATATATATTAAATATATATATATAAATATATATATAATATAATTAGATGATAATATAGAATATAATAGAATATATAGATATAATATGTATATAATCATATATAAATATAATAGTATATAATACTGAAAAAATGTAATATATATACATATATTGTTATTGATAGTATTGATAATATATATAATATATATATCATATATTTATATAATATATACATATATATAATATATATATATAATATATATATATATATATATATATATATATATATATATATATATATATATATAATATAAAATTACATATATATATAATATATATATATATATATATTTTTTGTATATATGTATATATGTATATATGTATATATATATATATATATAAAATATATATATATAATATATATATATATATATTATATATATATATATATATATATATATATATATATATATATATATAAAATATTTTCCCCCCTGCAGAAAATTACCAGCAAAGTTGAGCTGAAGGACAATGCGACGGCCCCAGTCAACATCCGCTACTTCTCAAAGTGCAAGGACGGCACAGAGAGGGAGACCTCGGTGTGCCAGGGACTGAAAGTTGGCGACCAGGTGGAATTTAAAATTGAAGTTACCGTAAGTAACTTATTTGCATGATTTTGTTTGTTGATTGATTGATGTTGTTTATTTTATTTATTTATTTATTTTTATTATTATTATTATTATTTTATTATTATTATTATTTTTTTTTTTTTTTTTTTTTTTATTCATTTTTTTTTCAACTTCTTGTCCCATAATTTTTAAATAGAGAGTAGTGTCTTTTTTTCATTATATCCTTTGTTTGGAAAGTAAAATAATTTTGTACATGTATGATAATTATTATATTGTATATATTTTTTCATAATTTGTATACCCAACTAAGTTGTAGTAAGAATCTGTGTCATTATTTACCAGGTCGAGAAGTGTCCTGAGAACCGTGAGGATTGGAGGCAGCTCATTGGCATTTATCCAGTCGGTTTGAGAGAGAACCTCACCATCGATCTCACAATGCTCTGTGATTGTCAGTGCGAACGCCCTGGTGACCCTGTAAGATTACATTTTAGCCTTTATTTGTGTGTGTGTGTGAATTTTATTGTTATAGTATAGAATGGTACATTACAGATATACATACGCTGTTTGAGTAACATGCCTCTATCTGTGTATCTTTATTATCGATTGCTCAAAGATATATTCTCCTCAGGGCTACATAATTGGAGCTGAGCAGTGCAACTTCCACGGCACATACCAGTGTGGAGTTTGCAAGTGTGACGATGGCTTCTTTGGGAGCAACTGTGAGTGTGGCTCAAACACACCCTGGGCAACGGGTGACTATGATGACTCAAGCTGCCGAGAGACCAACACATCAGCCATATGCAGCGGCCGAGGCACCTGCACTTGTGGAGAATGCAAGTGTAATGAGAGAGATCATTCTGAAGAGGTATGACTGGTTCACTTTCATATTTGTGTACAATCATTTTTTCTTTCTGTCTGTTTTCTTCATTTTGAATCTACATACAAGATTTGAAGACATATATTAGAGATAGATTTGAAGACATATATTAGAGATAGATTTGAAGACATATATTAGAGATGAAGTTTTCATAATACAGCCATGTTAAATTTTGAAAAGTATATGAAAGGAATATATGTGTCCCTCTTTTGTGAAAGTTTGATCTCTTGCATAGCTTACTGTCAGTAAAATGTAAGGGGTAATAGAAAAACAATATTATTAGAGTACTACTAATGCATTAAACATCTACCAAAATTGTTATTAATTTTATTTGATGCACAATGAAAATTTGCTGTCAACAGATTGTAAGTGGAAAATTCTGCGAATGCACCAACTTCCTCTGTGATCGTCACAATGGACTTCTGTGTTCAGGACTTGATCATGGTGAATGCATCTGCAATGAATGCAAATGCAAGCCAGGTTGGACTGGAGAGGCCTGTAATTGTGAAGACAGTGAAAGCAATTGTGTAAACCCTGGTGAGTACACATATATTCAGAGTGCTTGTAATCCAGGTGGATAATGCAAAAAAATTCATTTGATCATTCATATATGAGATGGGCTGATAGAAACTGGCTCACACTTCCTGGATTGTAGTTGCCTCAAATAAAATGGAATTATTTATTGTTGCCTACCCTCTCTCCTTCTCACTGATCCACCCTTCCCATTCAATTACTATGAGTCAGTGAAAAATAGGTGTAAGGAAGGCACATTATGTTACATCCCTGACATGCTGTTTGCTCGTTCATTTCAGATACTGGAGACATTTGTTCAAACCAAGGAAAATGTGAGTGTAACCAGTGCAAGTGTTATGAGACAGCTGATGGCAGATATTCGGGCAAATGGTGTGAGGACTGTCCGGTAAGTGTCTCTTTGTATTTAAAAGTTCATTATATTCATAATATGTGCTCAGTAGTAGGTTTTTTTACTGTTCTCTAATCAATTTGTAATGGAATAGCAACAGATATATATTTTCTCTCTTGCTTTCCTTTTCTTCTGTTTTGTAGGTAACATCTTCAAAGTGTTATTAGTCATTTACAAGATAGTGCAAAGGTTCATAATATATTCATTGTTTTAGTATTCAGTTCAGTATCATGTTTCATTCATTAGACTATGATGAGCATAAATCATGAAAACTGGGAGAATGTCAGTACATTTCATTTATATTATACTGAGGAAATTAATAAGTGACAAAATTGTGGGTAACAGATGTATGATTATGTAAAAGCTAAGAGATATTACATTTTTGTGTATATATATTATACAGCACACTCAACCAGGATGAAAAGGTACAGGTTAATTTTACTCTTGCAAATTTTATCCCTGCTCTAGTTGTGTGAAGAACCCCATTACTTTGGTATTTTGAAACCTTCCAATAGAACACAAAAATTTGCACATATATCATGACAAGTGATTATTATTTGTTGGTAGATCTGTACTCATGTTATGTGTTTTTAAATCTTAATGTCACCAGGTATTTATTTCTAAAGTGAAATCACTGAAATATTATTTCGATTTTAACATACAAACTGCATGGACCACAGTTTGTACACAAATGTTTTTTGAAAGATAGTTGTTAAATGTTTAGATCAATATATTGTATATCAGTTGAAAATGCACAATATCAGTTGATTAGTTGTGATATTTATAATGCATTTTCTACCACCACAATCTCAGATTTTGTGAACATATGTGTAATCACATATATATATATATATATAATATATATATATATATATATATATATATATATATATATATATATATATATATTATATATATATATATATGTATAATATATATATATATATATATATATATATATATATATATATTATATATATGTATACATACACACACACACACATTCAAAGGCAAGCAAGGGAAAGGATGTGTTTACGATAAATTCCATTAAGATTATAGGTTATTTGTATTCAGCTACATACAGAGAATGTATGTAGTTATCTCAGCATGGTTAAATGGTTGCTCACAGTAACTGTTGGTGGTGGAATATGTTCTGGATGCAGTTAAGGAGTAGAGTTGCACACGTTTGCTTCATCCATGCAGTGCGCAAACCTTTTAGTTTCCTTACATCACTACTTCTGGATGTCAGTCACATCATAATCATAATAGTGGTGGTGGTGTGTGTGTGGTACTTTGTAGTTTAGACTTGATTTTTACATTCTGCATCACTTTCATTTAAGGGAAGTGTTGATAGTGTTTGTGTGTGTTTCAATATGTAAAAAAAAAAATGCTTTATTTGAAAATTTGTAGGCTTAAATTTTGTTAACTAATTCAGATATATTCTTTTTTGAAATTCATAATTCTATCTGTGAAGGCAAGAGCTAATAATCCCCTTCAGCACTGTCTTCAGTTGCTTAAAATTTTTGTAAACACAAATATCTTTTAGTAAATTTGCTGAACTGCTATTCTAATTTTGTACTTAATGTTTTGAGTATTATTTATTAGTGTCACATTGTGTAGATGTTTTTATAACCTTGATTCATTGATAACACGTTGCATGCAGTTAGGGAATATATTCACACATATACTTGTAGTCCAAAACATTTTAATTATTTCCACCGTCACACACATGCACTTTCATCTACATATTTAGGTAGATTTTATCTATAGTATTTGCATGTACACTGGAAGGCAACATATATTATAATTATATACATCATAGTTACATATAGACTACATGATTAAATGAAATGTAAATCTATATACAGTAATTACTTTGTAATTGTGCAGTGGCTATATAAACATTGTTTAATGTTGCAAACATATGAACTAATTTTGTATGTTCCATTTTTTTTTCCCTTTTACATGGTTGTTTGCCTGCCTGCATCCTTGCCTGCTGTTTCCTTGTCTTCAATCCCTCCACAAATCAACATTAAACCCAATGCGCAATTTGCAATGCCAATATATTAAATGAAATTGGGTTCTCCTGGTTATGTGCATCCACCCCAGACATGCAAGGGCAAATGCATTGCATACAAGGCGTGTGTACAGTGCCAGGTGTTTGAGACTGGTGAATTCAACGTCGAGGAGTGCAAAGCCAAACTGTACTACTTTCAACTCCACACCTGTACAGTAGCTGAAGGTGAGGCTTCAGGTTTTTTTCCCACCCACAATTAGTGACAGCTTAAAGTAACAGAATTTTTGCCAGCTCATAATAGGGAACAGATCCTGGCAAAGAACTCTTGTACTTGATGCTGTTCATTAATTCCTAATATGTCTTTCCTGTCAGTGATTGCAGCAGAAGCATTGAAAGGTTCTAATGCTGACAGGCAGCCCCCCCCCCCTTTTTTTTACTTCTTTCGTTCTTTCTTTTTATCTTTATTTATTTTACTATGTCTAGTATTATTTAAAGCATGCTTATATTTCTTGTAGCTGTGTGGCACTGACTTCAAGTGCCTGGACTTTAAGGAGTGTGTACAGTGTCGTGTTTACGAGACGGGCCCTTTAGCAGAAGATCCAGTGCTCTGTGATAGCTGCTCCCTCCTCTACAGCACCATTACTGACCGAGCCATTGCCAAACTATACTATTAATGTTACTAACTGGGTGAAGGTACTGAGATGGACAGCAGACGATCTGGCATTGGCACAGGAACATCATTCTTGTACTGTGCGATATTTTTGTGTGACATGCATTTCTAATCTCTTATGAAATTTAATAGATTTAATTATATATTTTTAAAATTTTATATTTTAGTAAGCTTTGCAGGACCAACCTATGAAAGTGGGAAAAGGAGGTCTAGCTGATTGATTTGATTAACTATGATGTTTATGGCATGAACTACATATGATTAGTAGTACATATAATGCTTGCTGAAAAATTGGTTTTATGGTTAATTTCTGATTTGGGTTAATAATGGTCTATTAAGTAAAGAACAAAGTAATTTGTTAAGCCAAGGAAAGAGGTTGTATCAGGTGATTTGTATGTGCATTTTAGTTCATTTTGATTGTCTAAGTTAATTAGTTTCATTGGTCAAAGTAAATACTATTCATGACAAGTAAGGATTGGCAGTAAATTAATGTGAGAAAGGGTCTTAACAGAATTGTAAATAATATATATCGAAATTATACTGAATCAAACCTGTCCTGTAACACAATCTTCACTTCAGTGTAACTTCAAATGCTGAAGTTCCAGATAAAGATCATGAAAAAAATCCAAGTTAAAAAAGTAAAGAAATGCACATCCATTTAACGTCACCAATTTGTTTGGCTATGGTTCCAATTGTAAATGTATCCTTGTGGTTTGCAGATCTGTTTTTCTGTTAAGTGTGACTGAGAGTAAATTGCCTGTCATTTTGCACTAATTTTCATTTTGGTTTGTTTTTTTTATTATGTGTAAGGAAAAACACTATTTCATATTTTGTTGGTTTTTCATTATTGATAGTTAAAAAAATGCTTTAAAAGTTACTTTGATAATCCTTTTTGTCTCTAAATTCTAAAGGGTCTAGATGATGAGTGGATATCTGAGGTGGTTGCAAAGAAAATGGACCTTATCAAAAATTAATTAGCAAGAATGAGAAGAAAAGGGTTTTTTTTAAAACATTATGTATGTATGTTTTGTATGTGTACATTTTATAGATGTTTGCATATATAATTTATTATTTATGCATGTATACAAAGCATATATATACATGAAGTGCTAACATGTAGTTCAAAATGTATTCACAAAGGATTTAATTTATCAAGTTTATTTGCTGTATTTTGACAATGTGTTCCACAAAAACACTTTTTAAATGTAAACTGTTTTGGTCCTGTGACTCATTTTTTATAAAAAGTAATACAAGAGATATTGATGGATATAGAGACAGATTACATTTTAAGTAGTGCTTTGCAGTTTGCTTTTGAATAAATGCTTGTTATTTTTGTAGTTACATACTTGTATGTTTAGAAAGGATAGATAGAGGTTTTCATAGTTTCAGCTTTAAAAGGACTTTTTTTTTTAACACTGTTTAGATATGTCAATGTTTTTTTCTTTGACAAAAAAAAGGGAGGGTAAAAAAGAGTTTTGTTTCTTGTTTTTTTTTTTTTTCTTTGATGACAAGGAATTTCCCTTTTTTTCCCATACATGTAAACCTACCATGTATACTTTATGTATAGTATAATTCTAAGCTAGTTAACAATACTAGTATTAGAAATTTTCACTTACAAAGTGATTAATTTTATAATTTTTTTGTTTTAGCTTAGTTTAGTTTTATTTAATTTAGTTTACCATTAGTAAAGAATATCTTAAGCGTTCCCTTTAATGTAAAGATGCTTACATTCTGATTAATCCCTACTTTCAGTGGAAAATGAAGGAGAGCGTCTGTGCACCTTCTTTGACGAGAATGATTGCCGTTTCACCTTTGTTTATGGATAGACGAGAATAAGGAACCTGTTGTACGTGTGCAGCAGACACTGGAATGCCCTCCAAAATTAGACACCCGGGTAGGTTTCTTTTTGTCTTATGCCTTTGAGTGAATAGGTCCAGGATAGTTTATGTTTCTGTTTCGTAGCATGTGTAATGTTTTAAAAATTATAAAAATTATCATGCTTTACTCCATAGCTGATAGCATTATACTCCTACCTTTGAATTTTATGCAACATTTACATCCTCACAACGGGAATTGTATTGGGTGTCATTGGAGCTATTGTCGCTGTCGGATTGGGGGTTGCTAATAATGTGGAAGGTTCTGACAACTATCCATGACAGAGGGAGTTCGCACGCTTCGAGAAAAGAACGCATGATGGCCAAGTGGGATACTGTAAGTAGAGGAATTACCACTTTATCTCTGGGTGTAGAATTAAGGAATAGAATAGATGTATCCTTGTGGTTTGCAGATCTTAATTTTCTGTTAAGTGGGATGAGAGTAAATTGCCTGTCATTTTGCACTAATTTTCATTTTTTGGTTGTATTTTTTTATTATGTTTAAGAAAAACATCCATATGCATGGATTACATTTTCTTCTTTTGTGTTTTCTTCTTGATCACGTTAAGCCACCATTCACCCCTTTGTTTTCTGCCTTTCTCGACAGGGCGAGAATCCCATCTACAAGCAGGGGCCCCATCAACGTTTAAGAACCCCATGTATGGTGGTGGCAAAATTTAAAAAACACTGAGCTATGATCTCATCGCTAGGTTTGAATCTCTGCTGAGAGGTGTAATCTGAATTTGAGTAATGAAGATGGTTTGGGAGTAGTCTTGTCAGCAAACTATATTGAACAATCAATAGCTCTTTATTTTAAGATGTGTTCACAATGCATTTTAATTAGGTTCTCTTTGTAAACTAATTTTTTCATATCCTTTATTTTATTTTACTTTTTTTTTTATTGTTATTAATATGATGCTTGTAGTTATATCTTCTTTGAGTATGTAACTGGTAACAATAATAGTATGGTAGAATAGACTTGCTGGATAATCCCGTGTTAATGTGCCAATTTTTAGTGAATGTTTCTTTCAAAATAATGTGTATTAATGTGTACATAGTTCAAGTTGGTGCTGTACCTCTTAAATTTCTTATATAGTTTCTTCATATACTAAATCCTTGCAGGGTTAAGCCCGTTTATTTAATGACTTTAAAAATTTATTGTACGGAGTTCCACAAATTTTTAAGTGGAACCTGTTGAAAGCTTTTCTAATCTGTTAAATATTTACCAAAAAAAAAAAATCTTCATACACCAAGTAAGAAAGTTGCTCCATTTTTAAATGATAAATCTAAATCATTGCTGTTTTCCCTTCCATTTTTAGGCCTTTTTCATTATCATTATCAGTCTTCACTTAAAAGTGCCTAACAAAACTTTTACTTTTTATAGTTTAGTAATTTATTAGAAAACATGTCGTATAGGTTCATAGAAAATACAATATGAATATATATCCTTCTGCAATGCTAAAACCAAAGTTTTAAGACATGTAAAAGTCTGGAGATGTGGGCACATTGCAGGCAGCTACTTGGTATTAAGTTTTTAAATGGCAAATCACAATAATTGTATATTGTTCAAAATGATCTTGTAGAATATAGAGCAAATATAAAGGTCTGATGGAACCGTAAATTATTTAATAAATGAAATAGTTTTTTTTTTTTTTTTTCTTGGTGATTAATATGCAAAACACCTTTCCAATTGTTCATAAAAAAAAGGTAAACGCAGTATGTAAATTAAGATGCAAACTGCGTAGATCTAATATAAAATATTTACTTTCTTTTGGTACTGTAATTTTTAA